>NC_090763.1:45775158-45780158 GCF_036898095.1 Palaemon carinicauda
GAGACTTAAATAGAAAGCCAGAAAATTATGACATCAGCCTTTTCTGTGGAATTGCAGGATATGAATAAATTCCACTAAAATTGAAACCGTGTCTCGTCATAGTATGCTTTAGAAATGCTCTTCCTATTATGCTAAGAGAAAAATATTCATATCATGCTCTATTAGTCTATCTATCTATCTATCTACCTTCCAATCTATCTGCCTTATAAGGAAATACGAGTACTACGTATTAGTGTTTTGAATGATCTTGGGTGTGGCGCAAATGAAATAACTGAGTTTGGAGAACATGAAAAGGTGGTTATACAGAGAGAGAGAGAGAGAGAGAGAGAGAGAGAGAGAGAGAGAGAGAGAGAGAGAGAGAGAGAGAAAAAAAATGAACATAATGATCATGTCAGAGAGAGAGAGAGAGAGAGAGAGAGAGAGAGAGAGAGAGAGAGAGAGAGAGAGAGAGAGAGAGAGAGAGAGAGAGAGCTGAAGAACATATGATCAATGAAGGTGTAATTGTTGATATATTATAACATGGTAGGCTATTCCCGAGGCAAATGTGAATGGAAAGTTTTTAGAAAGTGACCTAATCTAAGGAAACAATTCGTGTCCATATAGGGACTTAGACGTATACGCTTCAGAAACAGAAAATATAGAGGAAAGGAGTATGCTAGGTCACCGTGTGACTATAGCGTGGGTGGATAAGAAAGCTCGTGAATATACCGTAACGCCGAGAAGAGTGACTGAAAGTATATCAAATGATTGTTTGGTTGAAGCAAATGTTTAGGTATGAGTAGGAGAGGAAAATGTAGAAATATTACTCAGAACGTTATCAAGAAAGGTGAGCCGGAGAAGAAATTAAATCAGGCAGCGGACCTTCAGAAGCTCAAACCTACATTGAATGTTTTTACGTTGATTACATTGACATGGTTTTCCCTTCATTGTTAATGTATGACAAATTTGTTTAACGTTGTGACTTATTTTAAGATATTTCATATATTTTACTATTACTTCTCATATATATTTAATTTTATTTAATTATTTTCTTTCCTTAATTGGGTTCTTTTCTCTGTTTGAAGCCTTGGGCTTGTAGTGTCCTTCTTTTTCTACTACGGTTGTAGTTTAGCTGATAATAATAATAATAATAATAATAATGATAATAATAATAATAATAATAATAATAATAACTGTTTTGCTGGGACATTAGAAACAAATAGGCCTAGTCATTTTGGCGTTAGGAAAAGGGATTAAAAATGTGAAATAATGGAAGGAAGAGATAGCTTATACAATTTTCAGCGCATCATATTTAAGGTTCATTTACACAATAAAAGAAAAGAATAAGTACAGTCATACATTATGATGAATATTGTATTATTATTATTATTATTATTATTATTATTATTATTATTATTAGGGTACTTGCTGAGCTACAACCCTAGTTGGAAAAGCAAGGTGCTCCAAGCCCAGGGGCTCCAATAGGGAAAATAGCCTAGTGAGAAAAGGAAACAAGGAAAAATAAAATATCTTAAGAAGAGTAACAATATTAAAATAGATATCTCCTATATAAAAAACTCTAACAAAACAAGAGGAAGATAAATAAGATAGAATATTGTGCCCGAGTTTACCCTCAAGCAAAAGAACTCTGACCGAAGACAGTGGAAGATCATGGTACAGAGGCTATGGCACTACCCAAGACTAGAGAACAATGGTTTGATTTTGGAGGGTCCTTCACCTAGAAGAGCTGCCTATCATAGTTAATGATTAAAGAGTCTTTTACCCTTACCAAGAGGAAAGTGGCCACTGAACAATTACAGTGCAGTGGTTAACCCCTTGAGTGAAGGAGAATGGTTCAGTAATCTCATTGTTGTCAGGTGTATGAGGACAGAGGAGAATCTGTGAAGAATTGGCCAGACTATTCGGTGTACAGTATGTGTAGGCAAAGGAAAAATGAGACGTGGTTAAGTAAGAGGGAATTAGTCTCCAAGTAATAGAAAAAGAGGAGAGAAGGGGGAAATAGAAATTTATTTACGAAGTGAATGTTAAAGGCAAAAACTTTTCGAACACAGATATTAGAATAAAAGCTGCAAGGAAAATGTCTCTGTAAGTTTTCCTTAATTCCACTGTCTTGGGTTAGAGTTCTCTTGCCTGAGGGTACACTTGGGCACACTATTCTATCTCTTTTCTCTTCCTTTTGTTTTGTTAAAGTTTATGTAGTTTATATAGGTGTTATTTATTTTAATGTCACTCTTGAAATATTTTATTTTTTTTTCTGCTTCCTTTCCTCACTGGGCTATTTTCCCTGTTGGAGCTCCTGGGTTTATAGCATCCTGCTTTTCCAACTAGGGTTGTAGCTTAGCATTTGATAATAATAATAATAATAATAATAATAATAATAATAATAATAATAATAATAACAATAATGGAAATATACGTTTATATAGTTTAGATAGGTGTTATTTATATTAATGTTACTCATCTTGAAATATTTTATTTTTTTCTGCTTCCTTTCCTCACTGGGCTATTTTCCCTATTGGAGCCCCTGGGATTATAGCATCCTGCTTTTCCATGGTTGTAGCTTAGCATTTAATAATAATAATAATAATAATAATAATAATAATAATAATAATAATAATAATAAGAAATCTGAAATATTATGACGTTTGAGTTGATGGCAATCTCAGGTTAGGGTCACGTGAGTAGATAAATGTCAACAAGAACAGTCCGACAAAACTTTAAATTTCAGTCCTCTGTGACTTAAAGACTGGTAATTTCTAAATGAACTCTTATTAACCTGAATTACGCATGGTATTTGATTTTAAAATCTAAGGAATCTATATAGGATTTAAGGAAGATCCTTTATAAAAGCAAAAGTTCAAAGGATATTTAGCATTTTAGCCTCTCGAAGGAAGTCTGTTTACCTTATGACTCCATGGTCAGTTAAAGTATTTTTTCTCCATGGTCAGTTAAACTATTTTTTCTCCATGGTCAGTTAAACTATTTTTTCTCCATGGTCAGTTAAACTATTTTTTCTTCATGGTCAGTTAAACTATTTTTTCTCCATGGTCAGTTAAACTATTTTTTCTCCATGGTCAGTTAAACTATTTTTTCTCCATGGTCAGTTAAACTATTTTTTCTCCATGGTCAGTTAAAGTATTTTTTCTCCATGGTCAGTTAAACTATTTTTTCTCCATGGTCAGTTAAACTATTTTTTTCTCCATGGTCAGTTAAACTATTTTTTCTCTATGGTCAGTTAAACTATTTTTTGCTGATAATCTAGATTTTACTACAATCCCCAGCTCTTTGATTTCCATTGACTACGAAATTTTCAAACCAAGAGCCTCTCATTTGGCCATAAACTAGGCCGTGATTCAACAACAAGAATCAGAAGCGCATATTATGTTGCCAAAGTATCTCACTCAAGAGCGAAACTCCGCAAGACGTTGTCTGGTTCTGGTTCTCGTCAAGACCTTTGACTAGATTGCTTTCTGGTCCTGGTTTTCGTCTAGACCTTTGACTAGATTGCTTTCTGGTCCTGGTTTTCGTCTAGACCTTTGACTAGATTGCTTTCTGGTCCTGGTTCTCGTCACGACCTTTGACTAGATTGCTTTCTGGTCCTGGTTCTCGTCACGACCTTTGACTAGATTGCTCTCTGGTCCTGGTTCTCGTCACGACCTTTGACTAGATTGCTTTCTGGTCCTGGTTCTTGTCTAGACCTTTGACTAGATTGCTTTCTGGTCCTGGTTCTTGTCTAGACCTTTGACTAGATTGCTTTCTGGTCCTGGTTTTCGTCTAGACCTTTGACTAGATTGCTTTCTGTTCCTTTAATATAATTAAGTTTTAGTATACTTTGATAAGATTTCCATCTGCTGAATAATAAATTCATTGCTGATGTACTGAGGGTACAAAAATGTGGGGTGGAATAAATCCATCAACAGATATGGGTGTTGCGTTATCGACGTTGGTTTGCCGGTTCTGAAGAGGAGAATGACGGGCCTTTACCTACTTTTACTTTTACGGGTTTATTTCTCGCCCTCCATCAGACACTAAAGGTCTGTTCAGGCGGGCCTTGGTGTGTGAAAAATAATCTCTTTCCAGTTAATATTTTGCTCTGTATCATTATCAGTTATTTCGCTAGCATTTGTATTCAGGCTTAATAGTTTTCAGATCAGTCTGGGCCTACAAAATTCGGTTGGTCTTTCGAGCATATCCCGTATTAATGGTGATACGTCTTACTTCAAATGTCACGGTGTCGCTATTTGCCCTTAGTACTTGCCTGCCACTTCCTATGGAGATAGACTAATCTTTACTCTGAGGAATGAATCATCTGTTTTTATCATTATGTACTTCTTATTCATATAAAATCTATTATTATTATCATTATTATTATTATTATTATTATTATTATTATTACTTGCTAATCTACAACCCTAATTGGAAAAGCAAGATGCTATAAGCCCAGGGGATCCAACAGGGAAGATAACTCAGTGAGGAAAGGGAACAAGGAAAAATAAAATATTTTAAGAAGAGCAACAATATTAAAATAAATACCACTTTATAAACTATAAAAACTTTAATAAAACAGTAAGAGGAATAAGATATAAGATAGAACAGCGTGCCCGAGTGTACCCTCAAACAAGAGAACTCTAACCCAATGCAGTGGAAGACCAAGGTGTTTGGCTCATTATCTGTGTGATAGGAACAGGAGTCAAAATAATAGGCTTTGTGAATTGTGCAGAGAGGCAGATGATAAAACAAAGGAATTTGTTTAGATGTAGAGAATTAGGAGAATTTAGAAGCAGTAGCATGAAATGATTGAAATTATACAGTTGCCAACCAAAGATAATGCAACTATGATGACAATGAGCTTTCTACAGATTGTAGCGTTTTACACCTACTGTGACTTCTTGTATAGTAGCGTGTCCACAATCTTACACAGCAACGTGGAACTTGGGTATGATAATTCTGATTGTTGTTCCCTCCTTCTTCTTCTTCTTCTTCTTCTTCAAAGATATCAT
>NC_090763.1:45785158-45792658 GCF_036898095.1 Palaemon carinicauda
ATGATTTTACTTCAATTTTCAGTTTGATTCATAACTTACAGATGAAGGCATCTGTGGCTCTAGGAATAGTGCTTGCTTCTGGACACTCCAAAGCATCTGTGGCTCTAGGAATAGTGCTTGCTTCTGGACACTCCAAAGCATCTGTGGCTCTAGGAATAGTGCTTGCTCTGGACACTCCAAAGCATCTGTGGCTCTAGGAATAGTGCTTGCTTCTGGACACTCCAAAACATCTGTGGCTCTAGGAATAGTGCTTGCTCTGGACACTCCAAAGCATCTGTGGCTCTAGGAATAGTGCTTGCTCTGGACACTCCAAAGCATCTGTGGCTCTAGGAATAGTGCTTGCTTCTGGACACTCCAAAGCATCTGTGGCTCTAGGAATAGTGCTTGCTTCTGGACACTCCAAAGCATCTGTGGCTCTAGGAATAGTGCTTGCTTCTGGACACTCCAAAGCATCTGTGGCTCTAGGAATAGTGCTTGCTCTGGACACCCCAAAGCATCTGTGGCTCTAGGAATAGTGCTTGCTTCTGGACACTCCAAAGCATCTGTGGCTCTAGGAATAGTGCTTGCTTCTGGACACTCCAAAGCATCTGGGGCTCTAGGAATAGTGCTTACTCTGGACACTCCAAAGCATCTGTGGTTCTAGGAATAGTGCTTGCTCTGGACACTCCAAAGCATCTGTGGCTCTAGGAATAGTGCTGGCTCCGGACACTCCAAAGGGATCAATTTTATTGAAGACCCATCAGTAAATATCAAAGGATATTTAATCTCTCAATGAATTGATTCAATGAAATTGTTTCAATTAAATTCATATCAAATAATTGACGAAAACATTGATCGTGTGTTAAAAGTTGGGGCCTAAGAATTGATAATTGTTTGCGAATCATTTTCATTATACAAGTTGTTGGCTTTGGTTTTAATAACTTCATCGAAATTACGATCTTGATGATAATCAGCAAAAAAAAAAAAAAAAAAAAAATCCTTTAGAGTAATACACCAATAATTTATAAACAAATAAAACAAAGTTATGAGTAGACGATATAAAGCTGAGAGAGAGAGAGAGAGAGAGAGAGAGAGAGAGAGAGAGGAGAGAGAGAGAGAGAGAGAGAGAGAGAGAGAGAGAGAGAGAGAGAGAGCAGAGCCTTGGTAACGTTTCGATGATTCTAGAGAAGCACGGATATCAAAAAAGGATGTCATGGAAGATAAAAAATGCTTGGAAATTTATTGTCTTTCATCACTACAATTTTATGATTATCTTTAAGAAATATATATTGTTTTTATTCTGCCATTTATGAGATTTGCAGTAAATGGAATTCTACTAACCTAGGCCAGGAAATGGTTATTTGAGCAAATTGACAAAGCTGGCATATCTAGTATTTTTTGGAATTTCCTTGTCATATCTCTCTCTCTCTCTCTCTCTCTCTCTCTCTCTCTCTCTCTCTCTCTCTCTCTCTCTCTCTCTCTCTCTCTCTCTCTCTCTTCAACGGTTAACGGTACAGAAAGAATGTGATGTGATGTGATTTATAGCATTTATATTGTCATCTCTCTCTCTCTCTCTCTCTCTCTCTCTCTCTCTCTCTCTCTCTCTCTCTCTCTCTCTCTTCAACGGTTAACAGTACAGAAAGAATGTGATGTGATGTGACTTATAGCATTTTTAGCATTTTGTTTATCAAATAAGTAATAAAAACGATAAGGATAAACCTCTCTCTCTCTCTCTCTCTCTCTCTCTCTCTCTCTCTCTCTCTCTCTCTCTCTCTCTCTCTCTCTCTCTCTCTCTTCAACGGTTAACGGTACAGGAAGAATGTGATGTGATGTGACTTATAGCATTTATAGCATTTTGTTTATCAAATAAGTAATAAAAACGATAAGGATAAACCTCTCTCTCTCTCTCTCTCTCTCTCTCTCTCTCTCTCCTCTCTCTCTCTCTCTCTCTCTCTCTCTCTCTCTCTCTTCAACGGTTAACGGTACAGAAAGAATGTGATGTGATGTGATTTATAGCATTTTGTTTATCAAATAAGTAATAAAAACGATAAGGATAAACCTCTCTCTCTCTCTCTCTCTCTCTCTCTCTCTCTCTCTCTCTCTCTCTCTCTCTCTCTTCAACGGTTAACGGTACAGAAAGAATGTGATGTGATGTGACTTATAGCATTTATAGCATTTTGTTTATCAAATAAGTCATAAAAACGATAAGGATAAACTATGATCTTTTCTAATTTTCACCTGTCTTGTTTTCAGGTAGAGACCATCCCAAGAAACAAAATTGCCTCCCCAAAAAAATGCCCGAAGCTGCGATATCAAGAAGCCTTTTACTCCTGGCGACGGCTGTCCTTCTACCAGGCATCGATGCCTCCAAGGCACTGTCTTGCGAAGAGGAGTGTCACTGCGTAGAACAGAAAGGGTTGACCAAAGAAATGAGGATTGTTTGCAATAATACCGGGTCAGAGGTATAAGCAATAATTCTGTATATATGTATATTGGGTAGTTTATTTCCTTTATTTCTTTTTCCTTACTAGGTTATTTTCCCCTTGTTGCAGCCCTTGGCTTTATAGCATCCTATTTTCCTTTCTGAAAATATAACTTAAGAACGTCAGTCATTAATATTATATAGGCCTACCCTCTCAAAATGTAACTTAAAAACTTCAGTCATTAATATTATATAGGCCTACTTTCTCTAAATGTAACTTAAAAACCCAAGTGATTAATATTATATAGGCCTACCTTCTCAAAATGTAACTTAAAAACTTGTCATCAATATTATAGAGGCCTACCTTCTCTAAATGTAACTTAAAAACCTCAGTGATTATTATTACATAGGCCTACCTTCTCAAAGTGTAATTTGAAAATCTCAATGATCAATATTGTATACATTCTTATCAAAAACAGCCTGTCCACCTAGCAAAGGAGATCCTTTCATTTCCGTCATCAGTCCGGTTATATGAAGTCTACGTTCGCGTTGAAAACAGCCCCCATGTCACCATCACAGAGGGATTTCTCACTGCTTGGAAAGCCTTCCATTCATCTGCCCTAGACGTCTGGGATGTGGCTTACCTCTCTTTTCCTAAGAACCTGCCCGAAAAAGAGTTCTCAGATCCACTGAGACAGGTGTTTGCAGGTGAGGTTACTCTCTTATTTCAATGAAGTCTTTTTTGGTAATGGTAGCAGCAGTAGAGGATTCAGCATTATGAAGCTTCATCTGTGGTGGATAATGTGGGAGGGTGGGCTGTGACACCCTAGCAGTACAAGCTGAACTCGGTTGAGTCCCTTGTTAGGCTGGAAGGAACGTAGAGAGTAGAGGTCCCCTTTTTTGTTTTTGTTTCTTTGTTGATGTCGGCTACCCCCCAAAATTGGGGGAAGTGCCTTGGTATATGTATGTATGTATGTAAGAAGCAGTAACTTAACATAAGAGTTAACTGCAGTAGTATCTCATGTTGAAGA
Organism: Palaemon carinicauda; assembly: GCF_036898095.1. NCBI lineage: Eukaryota > Metazoa > Arthropoda > Malacostraca > Decapoda > Palaemonidae > Palaemon > Palaemon carinicauda. The sequence continues at coordinate 45,788,591 of NC_090763.1, forward strand.
TCTCCTTATTGATATCGTTCTGATAGAATGATCTATTTTTTCATCAATTTCAGGAATAGGTATCAAAGGGTGCACTCTGGACGAACTGCCAAGATACTTGTTTAGCGGCAAACAGAAAGCTGGGCTGAGGCTACTTCAGTCAACCGTTGGAATCATTCAAACGGATGCTTTTAGCCATGTGGAAACTTTGCGGTACTTGGAAGTGGTCAATGCTACCATTGGAATTTTCAAACAACCCGCGGCTGCATCTGGTAAATATTTGAGTGCTGGTACTAGTTCTTCCAGCGGTGTTCAGTTTCACAACTCAGTCATTGGTCGTATTGAATCTGGAGCTTTCAACGTGAGTTCCGCCAATCAGGAAATGCTTTTCGACAACGTAACGGTAGGTCGCTTGGACACAGATGCAATAGTGATCAGCCAAACAAGACTTATACTGAGGAACTCCAGCGTGGGGGACATGCGCTCTGGGGCTTTGAGAACGGAAGACAACGGGAACATCAGAGTTAAAAATAACTATATCATTGCCCAGCCGGGTGCACTGACTCACCTGAAGTGCTCTTACTCTGATCATCACATCACTGATAACCATATTGTTGTTGCATATTCAGGTGCTATGGAACCTGTAGAGCCTGATTGGGATGAGGCCACCAACGCAACAGAGACAATTTTTTCTTCATACCAAGAACCCACTCTAGTTGATATGGCCTCCAGTAGTTTGAAACAGGTGCTAGACCCAACATGCATACCTCTCAATCTACCTAATTGGGCTATAGAAACTCCTTGTAGGCAAGTTGGAATTTCCAAGCCCAGTATCAGTAGAGAAAACTCCCGTGTAATGTACATTGTCCTTTACAGTCTCATAGGAATATGCATCATTGCAATCATTGCGTGTATAGCGCTTGCTTGTATATTGGTAAATGCAAAGAACAGAAGACCAACGACTGTGAATTCGCCTGCCATCGTTATGAGTCAAATAAATGACCCTCTTTATGAGGAAGCTGCCCATTTTCTGATACCCTCACAGAGCGTCCCACCAGTTCCCCCTCCCGTCCAGTCTCTCCCTCCAGGCAAGGAAGCCTCTTGTTCAGGCACTTTCAGCAGAAATGGTTGCGCCGCTGGTGCTTTGAGCAATGCCAGAGTTGAAAATGAATATGCAGCCATGCGTTAAGTTTTATTACACAGGATATGAATGTAAATAAGAAATCTAAATAGAAAAAACACGCGTAAGGTATTCCTTTTTCATGAATGGAATGCTTATTAAAAGAAACCGTGCCTTGCCTTGTATAGATAGATTCATTATAAGATTTAGGATGTTTTTAATGAATAGAAATAACTGAAAGGAAGACTACAGTTGGACACTGTAGGCCTCCATGTACGATCCATCACTTTCTTGGATTTGTCAGCTATTTGTGCAGTACAGTGTCGAATCTACCCAAAATAAAATGTATAAAAAGTGCTACGATTACTGAGAAAGATGACTTAAGCGCTTTCAAAATTGACACAGCACACTGGCGAAATCATTAAGGGAAAAACTTCCAAAATTGACACAGCACTGGTGAAATCATTAAGGGAAAAACCATGCAAAATTGACACAGCACACTGGCGAAATCATGAAGGGAAGAACCATGCAAAATTGACACAGCACACTGGCGAAATCATGAAGGGAAGAACCATGCAAAATTGACACAGCACACTGGCGAAATCATGAAGGGAAAACCATGCAAAATTGGCACAGCACACTAGCGAAATCATGAAGGGAAAACCATGCAAAATTGACACAGCACACTGGCGAAATCATGAAGGGAAAACCATGCAAAATTGGCACAGCACACTAGCGAAATCATGAAGGGAAAACCATGCAAAATTGACACGGAACACTGGCGAAATCATGAAGGGAAAAACCATGCTTATTCCAAAATAGTCAGACGTATTTTTAATTTCTGATGAAAAACAAAAATATTTTTTTTATTCACTTCTGTTAGCTGATATTAAGAGATAGTTATATTTCAGGTGATACCATTCCCACTGCTATTAGATATGATACTCACTTTGTGATAGAAACTGGTCTAACTTACAGTTAATTTGCTTTCTTTAAAGTGGTCAGTAATCTCAGAAGCGTAATTCATTACGCATGCGTATCAGTACACATGAAAAAGATAAATGAAGATTAGGCCGAAAATATCATTGATTACCGAATTTCAATACTCTCTCTCTCTCTCTCTCTCTCTCTCTCTCTCTCTCTCTCTCTCTCTCTCTCTCTCTCTCTCTCTCTCTCTCAGTTTACAGCTAGAATTAGAAAAATGTGAGGGCGATACCTGTAAAATTATGATTACTATAGTCAATTCTTTTTTAGTGAGGCATATTTACACCGACTTGCAATGGTGCCCTTTTCGCTCGGAAAAGTTTCCTGATCGCTGATTGGTTGAACAAGATAATTCTAACCAATCAGATAGCAGGAAATCTTTCCAAGCTAAAAGGGCACCGCTGCGAGTCAGTACAAATGCGCCTCATTAAAAAAGATTGAGTATAGGCCAAAGAAAGAGAGAATAGCCTGATAATTACCATATGAAAAGATATCTTTACGTAAGAGATGGATTAAGTCTTGTGTAATTTTCAAGTGAATATAGATTCGTGTTTACTATAGTCCATTTCTTTTAGCGAAGCATATTTGCACCGACTCGCGGTGGTGCCCTTTTAGCTCGGAAAAGTCTCCTGATCGCTGATTGGTTATAATTATCTTTTCCAACCAATCAGCGATCCGGACACTTTTCCGAGCTAAAAGGGCACCGCTGCGAGTCGGTGCAAATATGCATTGCTAAAAGTCTCCTGATCGCTGATTGGTTAGAATTATCTTGTCCAACCAATCAGCGATCCGGACACTTTTCCGAGCTAAAAGGGCACCGCTGCGAGTCGGTGCAAATATGCATTGCTAAAAGTCTCCTGATCGCTGATTGGTTAGAATTATCTTGTCCAACCAATCAGTGATCCGGAAACTTTTCCGAGCTAAAAGGGCACCGCCGCGAATCGGTGCAAATATGCATCGCTAAAAGAAATGGACTATAGGTACTGTAAAACTTTGAAAAATATAAATATTGTTCTTTTAAGAAATTGTTTGCTTCAATATCTTTTCTCTTTATAACGAAGACTTCATGTAATGTCTATTCTTCCAGTTTCATGGATTATGTATGTATCAAACCATTTGTTTCTGAGTTCGATTTTTATAATAAGTATTTTCTTCAAAAATATATCTTTCTGAAAATTGTATTATTATCCTTTGTTAAAGTTTTTATAGTTTATATAGGAAATATTTTAATGTTACTGATCTTAAATTATTTTATTTTTCCTTGTTTCCTTTCCTCACTGGGCTTTTTTCCCTGTTGGGGTTCCTGGGCTTATGGCATCCTGCTTTTCCAACTAGGGTTGTAGCCTAGCAAGTAATAATAATAATAATAATAATAATAATAATAATAATAATAATAATAATAATAATAATGGAATAGAAAAGTTGTTTTTATTACCAAGACGAATGTTACAGATTTCATTTTCTGTTGTCTTTCTACGCACATAATTATTATTTTTTGTCCCTATTGCATTTCAGAGACAAATTTCTCACTCTTATGGTCATTGCACATATACACAACAGTATGCTTCTATATTGTCTTTGCACATATAAATTCTATTTACTTCGTCTTTGTACATATAAATATTTCCCTCCATATTGTCTTTGTACAAACAAAATAAAATTCGTAATTTGTAATGTCTTGCAAGATATGTAAAAAATTAGTAATCTCTCTTGGGAAATGCGAAGAGCAAGCCCAACCCATCTCCATCTACCCCTCATCATGATCTCGTCCACATATGGCACTCGAGTAATCTTTCTTTTAGCTTCTTTTCTAATCCTGTCCTGTCATTTAATTCCCAATATTCTTCTGAGGGCTTTGTTGGATATTGTTTCATTGTCATACCATGACTCATGTTCATACAGTAACACAGATCTCACTAAACTGATATATAGTCTATTTATTTGTCATTTCAGGCCGTTTGATTTCCAAATTTCACTTAACCTAG
>NC_090763.1:45802658-45805428 GCF_036898095.1 Palaemon carinicauda
TTCTTTTACAGCCCAGGAACGTAATTGGTGAACTAGCCTTAAATTTGCCTTCTTAGGTGTAGATGCAACAGTTCCTCCTTTACTTAAACCAGATGGCTCCGTTACTCACTGTCCAGAGGAAAAGGCAACCCCTTTTGGCTGATGTGTTTGACAGTAAGCAGAGTAACGAGAAACTTGAACTTCCTCATTCCTGTCTTCCTGAGGCTAAACTAACTAGTTTAGTTTTTCGATCTCGTGAAATTAAAGCTCTGTTGACGGACCTTGATGCTTATGGAGGTGTAGGACCAAATGGTATTTTTCCTTTGTTTTTTTTTATAAAGACTGCAGATTTCTTAGCTCCAAAAGTTATCTGTTATTTTGCGCAAGTTAGCAAGAGGAGGAGCTTTTAGCACTTATTAGAGAATTGGTAATGTTACTCCCAATTTCCATAACTCCTATATTATCTAAAAAAAATTTTAACGTCTCTTGGCAAAATGTCTTAAAAGGTTTGCTGAAAGTAAAGTGACCAAGTTGGGGAATGATCTTCCTAATTGGGTAGTTGAATCAGTGGAACTTCATAAGTTCAAACTTGCAGCAAATGTTTTTATGTTGAACAGACTGAAATAAGTGTTTTTGTAGTCTATTTATGAAATATCTGTTTCGATGTTTTTTTTTAAATATTTTATTTTAATTGTTCATCATTTCTCATATCGTTTATTTATTTCCTTATTTCCTTTCCTCACTGGGTTATTATTCTCTATTGGACGCCCTTGTGTTCAGCATCTTGCTTTTCCAACTAGGGTTGTAGCATAGCCAGTAATGATAATAATAATAATTATATCAAGCGTTTGGGCTTATAGCAGCATGATTTTCCAATTTGGCTTATAGTTCAGCTACTACTACTACTGCTACTACTACTACTACTACTACTACTACTACTAATAATAATAATAATAATAATCATCATCATCATAATAATAATGATAATAATAATAAGAATAATAATAATAATAATAACTATAACAATAATAAGGATAAAAATTATAATAATAATAATAATAATCATAATAATAATAAGGATGAAAATTATAATAATAATAATAATAATAATAATAATAATAATAATAATAATAATAATAATAATAATATTAATAATAACAATAACAACAACAACAACAACAACAACAACAATAATAATAATAATAAGCGTACTCTCAGTGAATATTTTCCATTGGAACAATTTTAGACACATATCAATGCATTTGAGTTCTTTCCATGCTTCACATTTTTTTATTACTAAAGTGACGTAATGGATTTTTTTTCCTAATCTAGGCCTTATCTCTTTGCGCTATATCTCATTTCTATTTTGGGATATACCTGGAAAAATAACATGTTATCTCATCGGTGTCTTTATCACAATATGAGAGAGAGAGAGAGAGAGAGAGAGAGAGAGAGAGAGAGAGAGAGAGTTACTCTAGTGACGTAAAGGATTTTTTTCCCTAATCTAGGCCTTATCTCTTTGCGCTATATCTCATTTTTATTTTGGGATATAGCTGGAAAAATAACATGTTATCTCATCGGTGTCTTTATCACAATATGAGAGAGAGAGAGAGAGAGAGAGAGAGAGAGAGAGAGAGAGAGAGGAGAATATATATTACTTTTCGCCTAGAAAATGTACCTGGAAGGTTCTCGGGTTGTCATTTGTCAGGAGGGGGGGAGCAAAGTAGCAATATATAGCCGTCTTTTTCTTTCTGGAGATTACGATTACACGCATATTGATCTTCCTTTTCTTATCATGTAGCTTTTATCGAGCTTCCAATCAATCAAGATATGAATAGAGACAGAGATAAGACGTTGAGGCCAATATTTTATCATTAAAAAGTCAAATGGCAATTCAATGACATTTTAAAGAGAAAGACACATCTTGCCCTGGAACATAATAATGATTTTTGCGACGCTGTCCGGCGAGGTTAGCTGAGACCACTAAGTGAAACCTGATAGGAAGAGGCCGTAGACTTTTATGCCTAACGGCTGAATGATTTAGTTTGCCCTTCGGAGGACCCTCTGCAGGGGCCGTTACACAAATGACCTTGTGATAGCAGGGTATTCTTGGATGGAGACTTTAGATCCTTCCTGTAGTTATTTGGGAAATATTTTCTTAAGATTCCTAGAGTGTAAGTGAAATATTTTAGATTCTGATTCAAATTATTAAAATCGAGGAGTTTTTGAGTCGATTGCAAAAAAAAAAAAAAAAAAAAAAATAATCCACAGATTTATAATCATAAAATATACCTACAAAATCTATATATATATATATATATATATATATATATATATATATATATATATATATATGTATATTATATATATATATATATATATATATATATATATATATATATATATATATAAATATATATATATATACATTTATATGTATATATATCATGTATATATATATATATATATATATATATACATAATGCATATATATATATATATATATATATATACATATACATATATATATATATATATATATATATATATATATATATATATATATATACATACTCGGTAATTTGGCAATTCTTTTAAAATGAAAATTTAGTTTCAAGTAGTGTAAAAGACCCATCTCTCTCTCTCTCTCTCTCTCTCTCTCTCTCTCTCCTATATCTCTCTATCTCACTTTCATCCACCTGTATATATATATATATATATATATATATATATATATATATATATTTATTCCTACATACATACTCACACACATGTATGCACACACATATAA
>NC_090763.1:45805928-45826901 GCF_036898095.1 Palaemon carinicauda
GTATTTTCCAAGTATTTATTGTACTGGCGAATCACATTACATGCATACGCAGATTCAAACCTTTTCATCCCTCTCCCATTTCTAACCAACACACATCCCTCCCTTGTACCCGAGGGACTGGGAGAGTTATACATCTTGCCGCTGAGCGTGATCAAAAAGATATATATACATATATATATATATATATATATATATATATATATATATATATGGATAAATATCAACACAACATCGTGTTCAAATAGAAATAAATTTCTACCTCATACTTGGGATCGAACGCTAGCCCCTTCTAATGAAAGGCCAGGTCGAAACCAACCATGTCACGAGAGCCCATAAAGAAATTGGAACCCGACGCTACCAGCTGTCCGAGGATTTACCTGGCGAGACATCAGTCTCTTACCAGCGAGTTTTACCCAATTTCCCGGGCCACCACGTGACACAATTGGTAGTAATTCATTCAAATTACCCCTAATGAGTCAATATGGATAAATATCAACACAACATCGTGTTCAAATAGAAATAAATTTCTACCTCATACTTGGGATCGAACGCTAGCCCCTTCTAATGAAAGGCCAGGTCGAAACCAACCATGTCACGAGAGCCCATAAAGAAATTGGAACCTGACGCTACCAGCTGTCCGAGGATTTACCTGGCGAGACATCAGTCTCTTACCAGCGAGTTTTACCCAATTTCCCGGGCCACCACGTGACACAATTGGTAGTAATTCATTCAAATTACCCCTAATGAGTCAATATGGATAAATATCAACACAACATCGTGTTCAAATAGAAATAAATTTCTACCTCATACTTGGGATCGAACGCTAGCCCCTTCTAATGAAAGGCCAGGTCGAAACAAACCATGTCACGAGAGCCCATAAAGAAATTGGAACCTGACGCTACCAGCTGTCCGAGGATTTACCTGGCGAGACATCAGTCTCTTACCAGCGGGTTTTACCCAATTTCCCGGGCCACCACGTGACACAATTGGTAGTAATTCATTCAAATTACCCCTAATGAGTCAATATGGATAAATATCAACACAACATCGTGTTCAAATAGAAATAAATTTCTACCTCATACTTGGGATCGAACGCTAGCCCCTTCTAATGAAAGGCCAGGTCGAAACAAACCATGTCACGAGAGCCCATAAAGAAATTGGAACCTGACGCTACCAGCTGTCCGAGGATTTACCTGGCGAGACATCAGTCTCTTACCAGCGAGTTTTACCCAATTTCCCGGGCCACCACGTGACACAATTGGTAGTAATTCATTCAAATTACCCCTAATGAGTCAATATGGATAAATATCAACACAACATCGTGTTCAAATAGAAATAAATTTCTACCTCATACTTGGGATCGAACGCTAGCCCCTTCTAATGAAAGGCCAGGTCGAAACAAACCATGTCACGAGAGCCCATAAAGAAATTGGAACCTGACGCTACCAGAGACTATCAAAGAAATTCTTTCAAAAACATTAAAATAGCATAATATGTTAACAGGTAAAACCGAAATGACGGGCTCAATGTTAATTAACTTCGGTACCAAGAAAAGACCGCCTACTATTAGGAAAGGTCGAATATAAACAAATATAAAAATTAATTTTAATAAGTTTATAATAAAAGGAAGTTAATCGAAGAGGCCTATAAAAGGCGGAGAGATATAAAATAAATCTATAACTTTTGTTAAGCAAATTTAAGAAAGAGAGTCTATACTCTCTTAGACACCAACACTTCCGTCTAAGGGAAGGGTCGGCCATTTAAAGGTGAAAGAGAGTTCATACTCTCTTCGTCACCATAATCAAATTAATCCCAAAAGTTAGCTAAGCTAATAATAAAACTTCCTGAATAGCGAAAGCTGAAATCTTAGAGCAATACTTCACCAAAAACCGTGAACAAGACTCCAAAATTATAAGCGTATCCATGAACGTCTTGCCGGAAGCACGACAGAGGAAAAATTGAAGTGGTGTCAACAAGAAGTACTGCAGTACCTGGCCACAGGTGGCGCTTGTGAGTACACCCCCCCTCTTGTATAGCGATCGCTGGCGTATCCCTTCCGTAGAATTCTGTCGGGCAACGGAGTTGACAGCTACATGATTATCGGGTAAGTTTAATATTGAAAAATTATATATATATGAATATATATATATGAATATATATATATATATATATATATATACTATATATATATAATTATATATATATATATATATATATATATATATATATATACTATTTATATATATATATATATATATATATATATATATATATATATATATTATATATATATACAGTATATATATATATATATATATATATATATATATATATATATATATATATATATACTATTTATATATATATATATATATATATATATATATATATATATTATATATAATATATATATATACTGTACAAGATTCATTGAAATAACTTAAACAATTATCACTTTACTAAATGAAAAATTGCGGTATGTACTTACATTATTATTGATGTCATACCCTGACACAGAGTACGTATACATAACATAGGAACCCCCATTTTTGGATCGAGGACTACACTCTGGGTTGTCTGGGTCATGCTCCGAGCCCCAGTTGTGACCAAATTCGTGGGTTGCTACGAGTTCGGCTTCACGGGTAACAACTTTCTTGTTGTAATGATTCCTTGAAGAACTCAAACCCGAGTTCAAGTAGAGTTTTCGGCCTTCCTTAAAATAGTCTAGGGAAAAAAATTAAAATGTAAGAAAAAAGGTACAGTAAGGAAAAATTACACACGTCATTCCAGTAATCTTGTTGATTTCTTATCAAATAGTTTATTCTAAATGAATTTCATTTCCTGAACAAATATAGTTAACAGCTTTCACTTTTTTTTTTCATAAAGCACAATACTTCTCAGTAAGAGGGAACATTAACAGTTACAACTTGGAGCGGGTGCTTTTCCATAGAGCAGGTTCATATTATTCGTTTCATACGTCTAAATAGATATGCTTAAGGTGATCCTATGTTCCCTACTTTGCAGTTTGGTTTTCACAAATGCCTTGTAGCATGTGAAGCTCATCTTATAATTACCAGTGCTGTACAAAAATCCCTTGAATATAGTGAAAAGGATTGTAGGATTATCCTTGATATTAGAGCTGCCTTTGAGGCAACTCTTTTCAAACTAAAACATTTGAGAGTAGGTGGGTCCTTTCTTAACATTATTATTGAATGTCTAAGTAATAGATTGCAAAAAGTTGCTGATAGTCACCCTTAGTAACTATGGGAATGTAATATCTTGTGTCCCTCAGGGTAGTATTCTTAGCTCGTTAATATTCCTATTATATATGCATTACTTTATATGTAATATGCCCTTAAAAATGAGCTGCATATGCAGATGATGATACTCTCTTGGCAAATATTCCATTCCTTGAACATCTAGCTAACATTAGTAGGGTGCAAATTATGGGGATGAAATTGAACCATAGCAAAACTCATACTGTATGATTGTGTATTCTCAGCTCGTTAATTTTTCTACTATATATGCATTACTTTATATGTAATATGCCCTTGAAAATGAGCTGCATATGCAGATGATGCTACTCTCTTTGCAAGTATTCCATTCCTTGAACATCTAGCTAACATTAGTAGGGTGCAAATTATGGGGGATGAAATTGGACCATAGCAAAACTCATATATACTGAATGATTGTAATTATGGCAAGGACAGTGGATCCTAAACATTCAGATTTTTCATGTATATAGTATACAACTCATCTAAAATTCTAGAGGTGATTCTTGCTTGAAAATTTGTTAAGACAAAATCTTAAATTCTATTAAATTCCTTATCCCTGATTTGGATATTAATCTATGGCAATGCCGTTCAGTTAATCTTTGTGCCTACTGTATAGGATTTTTCATAATTCTGACCAGTCTTCGAATTCAGATGTTCCCAGACCTATACAGTACTTCAGAAGTTTTACGCCAGCTGTGAGCATATTGTGGAATAAACTTCCTAATTTGATATTTGAATCCATGGGGCTTTAGGGGGTTCAAACTTGTTGCAAATACTTTTCTATCTAACAAGTTGACATCAGTCTCATTTCCCAGTTTTTTACATGACTTATCGATTTAAAGTTGCTAATGATCTTAATCTATACTATTATTTTTTTCTTTACTGGCGTTTCACACATATTTCATTCACTACTTCTCAATTTCCTTTCCACATCCCTTTGGCTTGTAACATTTTGCTTTTTCAAATAAGGTTGTAGCTTGGCTGATAATAATAATAATAATAATAATAATAATAATAATAATGTAAATTAATAGTTTATAGTACCTAACATTACCTTAATATAATATATTTATTTATTTCTTTTTTTATAATTTATTCTTTACTTCATTTCTTTTCTTTGCTGAGGTTCTTTCCCATATGCAGGCTTTTGGTTTTATAACTAGGGTTGCAGTTTGGTTAATTGTAACGAACAATATACTAGTAAGTGGAAAATAGTAGAAAACATTAAATAATTTTATCAATAGTAAAGGATTTTTACTATTACCTAAATATATTTCATACTATACTGTATATATATATATATCTCCTCAGTAATATAAATATAATAAACTATAAATATCTCTTCAGTAACATTAAATATATTAAACTATAAATATCTCCTCAGTAACATTAAATATATTAAACTATAAATATCTTCTCAGTAACATTAAATATATTAAACTATAAATATCTCTTCAGTAACATTAAATATATTAAACAATAAATATCTCCTCAGTAACATTAAATATATTAAACTATAAATATCTCCTCAGTAACATTAAATATATTAACCCTTTTACCCCCAGGCTATTTGGAACTTTCCAACCCTTCACCCCCAGGGGTTATTTTTTTTCAAGCACATTTTGTTATATATTTTTTTTAAATTGCTCTAACAGCCTTAATTTTTGTCATAGTGAGGTCAGGTTGGTCTCATTCTCTTGGAAAATGCCTGAATTTTCTCAAAAAATTATCAAAAATATGCAAAAAAAAAAATGTAAATAGCAGTTTTTTGCAAGGACGTACCGGTACGTCCATGGGGGTAAAGGGATGAGTTTTGTGAAACGTACCAGTACGTCCTTTGGGGGTAAAAGGGTTAAACTATAAATATCTCTTCAGTAACATTAAATACTAAAATACATTGCACCTTTAATAAGTACTGTAGAGTGCAGAAAACTGTAGGAAAATATTTCTAATAATATAATAGAAGTTTTATTCCAGCTGTTACTAAGTTGTGGAATGATCTTCCTAATCGGGTTGTTGAATCAGTAGAACTTCAAAAGTTTAAAGTTGGAGCAAATGCTTTTTTGTTGACCAGGCGGACATGAGTCTTTTAATAGTTTATATATGATATATTTGTTTTTGACGTTGTTAATAGTTTATATATGACATATCTCTTTTGACATTACTTTTTTTAGAATGATTTATTGTTAATTTGTTCTCTTCAGTTATTTATTTCCTTATTTCCTTTCCTCACAGACCTATTTTTCCCTATTGGAGCCCCTGGGCTTATAGCATCTTGCTTTTCCAATTAGGGTTGTAGCTTGGATAGTAATAATAATGATAATAATACTGTAGATGTATATAATACATGATGTTGAAAACACTACAAAAAGATAGCTAATAAAAAACTAGTTCAGTGGATGACAGGAAACCTCAAGCCCATTACGTTTTTGTGGTAAAATCCCTATCGTAAGCAAAATTACATTTATTAGTTTTAACATTAACAAGGGACTCAACCGAGTTCAGCTGACACCCTAGCAGTACCAGCTGAACTCGGTTGAGTCCCCTGTTAGGCTGGGAGGAACGTAGAGTGTAGAGGTCCCCTATTTGTTTATGTTTCCTTGTTGATGTCGGCTAACCCCCAAAATTGGGGGAAGGGCCTTGGTATATGTATGTATGTAACATTAATGTGTCTACACCACTGTAATCAAAAGCAAACAGTTAAATTGAAAATATTAGATAGTTAAAATTTCAAAAATGCTATAACTAATAATTTAACAGATACGGTACATGGAAAATATGACAAAACTGAGCAATTAAAAGGTTTAAAAGGAAAAATTTTATTTTACATTCAATCTTTACCTATGAATTTAGGTTCATGGAATATAATACCAAATAACAAACATCTACACACCTAGAGTTTTTTAAGGGATGTGTTAACCCTTTTACCCCCAAAGGACATACTGGTACGTTTCACAGAAGCCATCCCTTTACCCCCATGGACGTACCGGTACGTCCTTGCAAAAAATGCTATAAAAATTATTTTTTTCATATTTTTGATATTTTGAGAAAATTCCGGCATTTTCCGAGAAAATGAGACCAACCTGCCCTCTCTATGACAAAAGATAAGGTTGTTAGAGCAATTTAAAAAAAATAAACACCAAAATGTGCTGGGAAAAAAATAACCCCCTGGGGGTTAAGGGTTGGAAATTTCCAAATAGCCTGGGGGTAAAAGGGTTAAATGTGTATCCATATAAAAGATATAAGATTTTATTCTTATAGTAACAATAGAAAATTGGAAATTACTAATGGTTGCGTTTGTTTGACTATAGGTGAATTCATCATTAGATGATTGCAAAAGTAAGCATGGCCATAAGTTCTTGAATTAAATTATCATTTCAATACTTGACTATAATTCATTTGCTGTTCCTATTAGATATGGTTAGTATCCATAAAAAAAATTAGGACCATAAGAATTTTCCCTCACTTTAAGATACCCATCTTCCCCGGCGATAAGGCAGGCCACTGTCACTTAATAGTGCAGAGAATTGACTAGAATAAGGCTTCAAATGCTAGAAAAATTCCTTCTATTCCCATTGAATAAGCAGTGGTAATTAACCCTTTTACCCCCCAGGCTATTTAGAACTTTCCAACCCTTAACCCCCAAGGTTTTTTTTTTCCAAGCACATTTATCTATATATATATTTTTTAAATTGCTCTAACAGCCTTAATTTTTGTCATAGAGGTCAAAATGGTCTCATTCTTTTGAAAAATGTCTGAAGTTTCTCAAAAAAATTTCAAAAATATGCAAAAAAAAATGTAAATAGCAGTTTTTTGCAAGGACGTACCGGTACGTCCATGGGGGTAAAGGTATGAGTTTTGTGAAACGTACCAGTACGTCCTTTGGGGGTAAAAGGGTTAACAAACTAAAAACCTCTCAAAGTGAGTAGGCACAGGGAATGTCAATGAATTCTGGGTTAGTATGAAATAAATCAACAGAATTTTCCCCAAAATTAATTTCCTAATTACAACATTTGCCTGAAAGGACGGATATTAATAACCATAAGAAAACCGTCATCCCATGTTATTCTACATTCAAAATATCGTTATTACTCTTAGGCAGGTCTCGGCCATAGGAACATTATACATAAGCATTTCATACGAATCAGCAGCGTACAGTCTATTAGCGATTTGTGTACGAGGAGGCTCGTCAAATCCATCCAAATGATGGATGAGGCTCATAATCTTAATAAGTTGCGAAGTTTCTAAGCCTTACATTGGAACTTCTAGGGGGATACATCACCAGAGCTAGTACTTCCACGTGCATTGAGGTTCTCCAGAGAGTTACTGATCATCATGTCCTAATTTGGTTGTTCCGTTTTAAAGGTAACTAAGATCTTAACTCTTCATTGCACATCCTTCCTTTCCTTTAGGAGGTGGAGAAAGAACAAGAGGAGTCCAGCTCACTCCCGTTAAAGAACATTTGTCTCTAGCCACTGAATGTGAGGCAGAAGAATTGAACTCTCGCTCAGAGTTTACAAGGTTTACAAGGCAAGAGAAAGTTACCAAAACTCAGCCATATATAACACCTATAGCATAGGCCATGTCTACTTTGTCTAGCGAAGGATAAGGTTCCTAATCCTTCAACTTGAGGCGTCTCTGAAACCGACATAAGAGGTTTCGAGAGGGTTGACTTCTCTTGGGTCGTCGCTAGCACTCACAGTGGTGGCCCCGGTTAGTTTAGCATTAATCCAGCTGTCAGGATTATAAGGAGTGCTTAATTCGTCTCGAACATCCTTCCTTTCTCCAGCAGTAAGCAAATTAAGGCAAGATAAGGAGGCAGAGGTAGGCCCAAGGTAAACTTCTTTCCCAGATTCGGTACATTACAAGCAAATGGATTATCGACTGAAACGCCTTTGCATCAAATCCATCACGTGCCTCATCTAAACCTTTTAGTCAGGTTGACTCTTTAGGTCACTATGAAGTTCCATTGCAGGCGTAGGGAAAAGGGTTCTTTCCTATCTTCACCTTTCAGGATACGTGAAGCGAAATCCCCTCAGCAGATGATCTTTCTATGCTTATTAATCCTGACCATGGTGCCATAATTTAGGCCACCACCCAGACTTTTAGGGAGAATGTTTTCTACCTTGATGCATTGCGGAGAAAAGTTCTCACGCACTAACATAATCTGTGTTTGCGGGAAAACCCATGGACGAGTTGTAAGGTTCTCATGCACATGAAGAAAAATTCTTCATTCGCAGCATGGTTGGTGCATGTGATGACATCATCCCGCGCTGAGTTAAGGCGGCCCACACAGTGACATCATCCTCTTTCGATAAAGCGGCGCGTTCAGATTTATTAATCTGAACGTTCAGCCTATTTAGATCCTTCAAAGAAATTCTTGATAGGGCAGGAATAGTTACACTCGACTTCACAGCATAATTAGGCTTGGAAGGAGAGGCCTGTTTTGAACATAAAGGCATTGTTAACTCTTTTGGGGGATGGATACAACCAAAGCAGTCCAGCCACCCTTATAATAGAGAAATTACAAATCTCTCGATTCATTATGGGCACTCTTTAGAGGAGTTTTTTACCGAGGGCGCCTAGGATTAGGGGCAGACCTTTCTCATTACCTGTAATATGAGCTGAAGACTAGTAATAGGAATGCCTCGATACAGAAGAAAAAGATACACTTAACTTTAAGGTCCTCCAGGAACAAGAAGATGCTTTCACTGTTCTGAAAAATATAAAAAAAAAACTGAAGGGAGGTTTTGTCGCATAAAATGAGATTTCTCTAACTCCCGTGGGGGATGACTTCGCAACGTAGATATCTCGTTAAGATTCCTGCAACAAGAAAAAACACCTGTCCCATTGCGAGGGAGTTCACCCCTTACAGAATTTAGAGAGATTCCCTTGTCTAGGCGAGAAGGACACAGAGGGTGCAGCTCTATGTCCACCCGGCTTAAAAGGATGCCACAATAGTCGCTATGCCGTCCTAGGCAAAAAACCTGGATTCTGAGATTTACTGGACATAAGATCTCACTCGTAACTCACAATAAGTAAATAATAACTCAAATGACTGTGAATTAAGAAAAAACACATAAAAGAGAACTAAAGACCAAAAGGTAAATGAGATGAATCCAAAAGGCTCAATGGTAAAGAGGGATTGAGAGACCAACCTCTTCACTTCCCCACCAGCAGTGTTGCGAGGAGACGTGGTGAGCAACCTCCCGCTTGCTCCTTGCAATTTCGTTGCATTTAAACAGCACGGAGCATGACGCAATCAACAAAAATTTTGATTAGTCGGTTGTAGAAAACATGATTAGTAGTAAACCTCATATAAATGACTCTGAAGTTTATATCGGTGTAGGAATAAACACACAAAAAGGTCTTGCCATTTTAACCAAGGGTACAAGAATAGGTTATTGTAATAGCAGAGGCTGAGCCTGAAGTGAACTTCCAGTAATACACAACAGTGGTAGCTTACCTTATCTCTAGGGTAATAGGGTTGTCATTATGTGAGAGGAAAAATTCTAGCATTTTAGATTTTTCTTGATAAATCTCTTCTTTTGATGAAGAAATAGCAAATTATGTCTAGGATAAATTGTTGAAATGTTATTTCAAAAGCTAAATATACTTGGCAAAATCAAACTAAACAAAAAAGCTTCAGTAACATAAAAATACACACCATTAGTGCAGACTCCACCAACAGAAGTCGGGCGAGGGGAGCCTACGTAAGCAAGCCCAAGAATTCCGCCATCAAACCTTATATCCGTGAAGAGATGAGCTAAGCAATACTTCTTATGAGATCTCTCTTGACTAAAGACCTTTAGAGAAAAACACCAGATTTAAGCTATAGAAAGTCGACAAATGAGCTTTATCTATTAAATTACATGCTGCTAAACTACACTAGTAACTTATTACTATATTATTATTATTTACATCTATCATGCAACTAGCAAAAGCATTCATTCCCGTCCTATACAAAGCTAATTAAAAGTTGTGTGTCGACGATTTTTAGAAAAACAATTATTCGAAAGACAACTGTTCAAAAAAAATTTTTTTTTCAAAACCAATTATTCAAAAACAGTTGTTCAAATGTGTATTTGTTCAAATTTACAAATGATCAAACTACAAGATATTCAAATTGGCAATTTTTTGAAATTTATGTTGTTTGAATCCATAACATACTTTACTTAACCATAAGGAGAATAGGATTAATGTTAATTAACTAATATCTTAAATTTAATTAAGTTTTATTAACTTATCTTTGCACATTTATGTCAAATAAAAAAAATTAAAAGCAATTAAAAATCAATGCTAATATAAAAAAGGAAATCAGACACTTTATTACATCCCTAGATTATGGGCTACTGTACAAAGATACTTGATCTCGTCTTGATGTTCTTTGCTTGATCTCGTCTTGATGTTCTTTGCTTGACCTCGTCTTGATGTTCTTTGCTTGACCTCGTCTTGATGTTCTTTGCTTGACCTCGTCTTGATGTTCTTTGCTTGACCTCGTCTTGATGTTCTTTGCTTGACCTCGTCTTGATGTTCTTTGCTTGACCTCGTCTTGATGTTCTTTGCTTGACCTCGTCCTGATGTTCTTTGCTTGACCTCGTCCTGATGTTCTTTACTTGACCTCGTCCTGATGTTCTTTACTTGACCTCGTCTTGATGTTCTTTGCTTGACCTCGTCGTGATATTCTTTACTTGATCTCGTCCTGATATTCTTTACTTGATCTCGTCCTGATATTCTTTACTTGATCTCGTCTTGATATTCTTTACTTGATCCCGTCTTGATATTCTTTACTTGATCTCGTCCTGATATTCTTTACTTGATCTCGTCTTGATATTCTTTCCTTGATCTCGTCTTGATATTCTTTCCTTGATCTCGTCTTGATATTCTTTCCTTGATCTCGTCTCGATATTCTTTCCTTGATCTCGTCTTGATATTCTTCACTTGATCTCGTCTTGATATTCTTTCCTTGATCTCGTCTTGATATTCTTTCCTTGATCTCGTCCTGATATTCTTCACTTGATCTCGTCTTGATATTCTTTCCTTGATCTCGTCTTGATATTCCTCACTTGATCTCGTCTTGATATTCTTTCCTTGATCTCGTCTTGATATTCTTTCCTTGATCTCGTCTTGATATTCCTCACTTGATCTCGTCTTGATATTCTTTCCTTGATCTCGTCTTGATATTCTTTACTTGATCTCGTCTTGATATTCTTTCCTTGATCTCGTCTTGATATTCTTTACTTGATCTCGTCTTGATATTCTTTCCTTGATCTCGTCTTGATATTCTTTCCTTGATCTCGTCCTGATATTCTTTACTTGATCTCGCCTTGATATTCTATCCTTGATCTCGTCTTGATATTCTTTCCTTGATCTCGTCTTGATATTCTTTCCTTGATCTCGCCTTGATATTCTTTCCTTGATCTCGTCCTGATATTCTTTACTTGATCTCGTCTTGATATTCTTTCCTTGATCTCGTCTTGATATTCTTTCCTTGATCTCGTCCTGATATTCTTTCCTTGATCTCGCCTTGATATTCTTTCCTTGATCTCGTCTTGATATTCTTTCCTTGATCTCGCCTTGATATTCTTTCCTTGATCTCGTCTTGATATTCTTTACTTGATCTCGTCTTGATATTCTTTCCTTGATCTCGCCTTGATATTCTTTCCTTGATCTCGCCTTGATATTCTTTACTTGATCTCGTCTTGACATTCTTTCCTTGATCTCGCTTTGATATTGTTTCCTTGATCTCGTCCTGATATTCTTTACTTGATCTCGTCTTGACATTCTTTCCTTGATCTCGTCCTGATATTCTTTCCTTGATCTCGTCCTGATATTCTTTACTTGATCTCGTCTTGACATTCTTTCCTTGATCTCGTCCTGATATTCTTTCCTTGATCTCGTCCTGATATTCTTTACTTGATCTCATCTTGACATTCTTTACTTGATCTCGTCTTGACATTCTTTACTTGATCTCGTCCTGATATTCTTTACTTGATCTCGTCTTGACATTCTTTACTTGATCTCGTCTTGACATTCTTTACTTGATCTCGTCTTGATATTCTTTACTTGATCTCGTCTTGACATTCTTTACTTGATCTCGTCTTGACATTCTTTACTTGATCTCGTCTTGACATTCTTTACTTGATCTCGTCTTGATATTCTCTTTACTTGATCTCGTCTTGATATTCTTTACTTGATCTCGTCCTGACATTCTTTACTTGATCTCGTCCTGATATTCTTTACTTGACCTCGTCTTGACATTCTTTACTTGACCTCGTCTTGACATTCTTCACTTGACCTCGTCTTGACATTCTTCACTTGACCTCGTCTTGACATTCTTTACTTGACCTCGTCTTGACATTCTTCACTTGACCTCGTCTTGACATTCTTCACTTGACCTCGTCTTGACATTCTTTACTTGACCTCGTCTTGACATTCTTTACTTGACCTCGTCTTGACATTCTTCACTTGACCTCGTCTTGACATTCTTTACTCGATCTCGTCTTGATATTCTTTACTTGATCTTGTCTTGATATTCTTCAAAGTTGTCAACTAGTTTCTTGAGATATCTTGCACTTACTTTATATTTCCAGGTGCTTCTTTCACATTATTCACCTCTATCTAATTCTGAAATTTCAATTTCATTGAGAGATTGTTCTCTTTTAGGTGCGTCGATGAATTTCCATGAAAATGCTCGATACAAACCCTCAATCGAATTATTCGTCTTTGGGAGATTATTCTTAACTCTTTCAAAGCAAGACCAAATATTTATATCAAACAAAGGTGAACGACGAGCATTTCTCCTACCTGGTCGACCAAGACACGTATCTTCAAAATAATCTATTACCGGAAGTAATTCGGGTGAAGATAACGCCTGTTTTACTGAATTTTCAAAAATTTCATGTACAGTATAAAGTTATTCAAACAGTGTCAGTACAGTTTTGAAAGTACCATTGCTGAACAAATTCCAACACGAAGTTAAAACATCAAGATTTGTGTGTGTGGAAAATACTGTTTACAGTTAGTAATCCTTGAGCTCCAGATTCACTAATATCCTTAGATGCATTTGAAACTATAATGTCGAGAGACAAGTGTATCTTTCGTGTCCTCTAACGTTTTCCATAAATTTTTGCACTTCTATTTCACCTGGATCACCTGAATGCTTATGTTCTTTAGAGATAGAAACATCATCTTTTACTATTGTAGCACGACATTTACAGTAATGTGAAAATTTACTATCTTGTACTTGCTTGTCTTTAACAGATAAATGTCCGTTCACTACTAACATGGGCTTTCCTTTTCCCTTTTAATGAACTCAGCCAGTATGGTGTTTAAAAAATTTCTAATAAATAGTAGTGTTCAAAATAACAGTGAGAATCTTAATGTTTGTTTTCCAAAGAGGGATTTGTTCACGGCTCATCCTAATTTTTATTTTATTTTATAAATGTATTTAAGAAAAACAATGTGTTGTTTCTCATTTAACAACTCATTCAATTATTAATGTTTATTTTCAAAAGCAGGATTTGTTTACGGTTCATTTTATAAATGTATTTAAAAGATAAACAATGCAATTGAGTTGTTTCTCATATAACTACTCATTCGCTTATTTGCAAAAATAATAAATTCCTACTGTTACTCAACAAGTTGCTGTAACTCATGGATTCGAACAATATTAATTTTGAAAAATTGCTTATACGAATATACTGTATTGCAATTTGATCAATTGCAAATTCAAACGATTTTTTTCGAATAATTGGTTTTTGAAAAAATGTTTTTAGAATAATTATCTTTCAAATAATTGTTTTTCAAAAAAATTGTCAGTAAATCGTTAAAAGTAAAGCATTTTCACCAAACCTTGTTACCAAAATTGCCTTGCATCCAACAGAATGCATTTTAAATTCTGCAAAATGCAAGGCACCAAAACAAAAGTTAGGAATTTACCCTGCAAATAAATACATTTTAAATAGTAAAAAGATTATAGCTGAATGATACCAAGTAACATTTATAATATCTCAAAGGGCTCCCCAAAAATAAATTATGCATCAATGACAATTGAAAACTAGAACAAGATATACTTCAAGAAGTTGGAAAACCCTCCCACACAGTTAAAGAGAACATTTATTAGAACATTTATAAGAATCTTACTTAACCACACAAGAGCTAGCTTACCCAGGGAGCTCAGTTGAGAACAACAGCCAGAAGGAACTGTTTGAAAGCAGTTTCTTCTGGCAATCCTTTATTGAAATTGCAGCTAAGAATGGGAAAGAACATATGACAAATGAATAATTAACATGGTTACATGGTGTTAAGGGCAAATACTGAAAACTTGAGTTATCAATCAACAAGACGGTTTAATTTCTATATTCAATGAAGAGAAAGCTTTTCAATTACAGTACTAATGATAAAACAATCATGATTAGGTTAGCCAGGTAGCTGTTTTCTAATATAGACAAAAATCATTCTTAAGCAAGAGATATTCAGTACTTTGTGTTGTCTCTGGACAGTAGCAAGCTCACCCTTCTTGTGCTCCTCATCCATTTTCATTTTCCATTATTTTTGTATTTAGTTCATTTTGCAGTTCCACCAGTGTCTGGCGTGCATTTATTTCCCTTGAATTAGCTATTGTTTCTGTAATTGTTTTGAAAAGGTCAAATTCTGGTTATTTATATTTACAGAGTATTTTGTTGTTGGACTTATTCAGCATGAGTGAGAAATGTTATTTTCATTAGTAAAATAAATTTTTGAATATACTTACCCGATAATCATGTAGCTGTCAACTCCGTTGCCCGACAGAATTCTACGGGAGGGATACGCCAGCTATCACTATACTAGAAGGGGGTGTACTCACAAGCGCCACCTGTGGCCAGGTACTACAGTACTTGTTGTTGACGCCACGTCACTTTTTCCTCGGTCCACTGGTTCTCTATGGGGAGGAAGGGTGGGTCAATTAAATCATGATTATCGGGTAAGTATATTCAAAAATTTATTTTACTAATGAAAATAACATTTTTCAATATTAAACTTACCCGATAATCATGTAGCTGATTCACACCCAGGGGGGTGGGTGAAAAACCAGCGTACAAGACTAAAGGATAGCTAAGTATCCCGTATTTCATATAATCAGTTATCCACAATAACAATGAAATAATAAGTACCTGGTAAGGAAGTCGACTTGAACCGTTACTCTGCCTTTAATAAGATCGTCTTCCTTACTGAGCGCAGCGTTCCTCTTGGAAGGCTGAACAACTCTAATGTGCTGAAGTATCAAGGGCTGCAACCCATACTAAAGGACCTCATCACAACCTTTAACCTCGGCGCTTCTCAAGAAAGAATTGACCACCCGCCAAATCAACAAGGATGTGGAAGGCTTCTTAGCCGACCGTACAACCCATAAAAAGTATTCAAGAGAAAGGTTAAAAGGTTATGGGATTATGGGAATGTAGTGGCTGAGCCCTCGCCTACTACTGCATTCGTTGCTACGAATGGTCCCAGGGTGTAGCAGTACTCGTAAAGAGACTGGACATCTTTGAGATAGAATGATGCGAACACTGACTTGCTTCTCCAATAGGTTGCATCCATAACACTCTGCAGAGAATGGCTCTGTTTGAAGGCCACTGAAGTAGCCACAGCTCCCACTTCATGTGTCCTTACCTTCAGCAAAGCAAGGTCTTCTTCCTTCAGATGAGAATGTGTTTCTCTAATCAGAAGCCTGAATAGTAAGAAACTGAGTTCTTAGAACTTGAAAAAGAAGGTTTCTTGATAGCACACTATAAGGCTTCTGATTGTCCTTGTAAAGGTTAAGACCTTTTTAGATAGTACCTAAGAGCTCTAACTGGGCAAAGTACTCTCTCCAGTTCATTCCCCACCAAGTTGGACAGGCTTGGGATCTCGAACGACTTAGGCCAAGGACGTGAAGGAAGCTTGTTTAGCAAAAACCGAGCTGCAAGGAACATGTAGCCGTTTCAGATGTGAAAACAATGATCCTGCTGAAGGCGTGGATCTCACTTACTCTTTTAGCTGTTGTCAAGCACACGAGGAAAAGAGTTTTTAATGTGAGGTCCTAAAAAGAGGCTGATTGGAGAGGTTCAAATCTTGATGACATAAGGAACCTTAGGACAACGTCTAGATTCCAGCCTGGAGTGGACAACCGACGTTCCTTTGAGGTCTCAAAAGACCTAGGGAGGTCCTGTAGATCTTTGTTGGTGGAAAGATCCAAGCCTCTGTGGCGGAAAACCGCTGCCAACATACTTCTGTAACCCTTGATCGTAGGAGCTGAAAGGGATCTTACTTTCCTTAGATATAACAGGAAGTCAGCAATCTGGGTTACAGTGGTACTGGTTGAGGAAACTGCATTGGTCTTGTACCAGCTACGGAAGACTTCCCCTTGAGACTGATAGATTCTGAGAGTGGATGTTCTCCTTGCTTTGGCAATCGTTCTGGCTGCCTCCTTCGAAAAGCCCCTAGCTCTTGAGAGTCTTTCGAAAGTCTGAAGGCAGTCAGACGAAGAGCGTGGAGGTTCGGGTGTACCTTCTTTACGTGAGGTAGACGTAGAAGGTTCACTCCTAGAGGAAGAGTCCTGGGAATGTCGACCAGCCATTGCAGTACCTCTAAGAACCATTCTCTCGCGGGCCAGAGCGGAGCCAACCAACGTCAGCCGTGTCCCTTTGCGAGAGGAGAACTTCTGAAGTACCCTGTTGACAATCTTGAACTGCGGGAATGCATACAGGTCGAGATGGAACCAATCCAGCAGAAAAGCATCCACGTGAACTGCTGCTGAGTCTGGAATCGGAGAACAATACAATAGGAGTCTCTAGGTTATCGAGGTAGCGAACAGATCTATGGTTGGCTGACCCAACAGGGCCCAAAGTCTGCTGCAAACATTCTTGTGAAGGGTCCACTCTGTGGGGATGACCTGACCCTTCCGGCTGAGGTGATCTGCCATGACATTCATACCGCCCTGAATGAACCTCGTTACCAGCGTGAGCTTTCGATCTTTAGACCAGATGAGGAGGTCCCTTGCGATCTAGAACAACTTCACGAAAGAGTCCCTCCCTGCTTGAAGGTGTAAGCCAGGGCTGTGGTGTTGTCAGAGTCCACCTCCACCACTTTGTGAAGCTGGAGGGACTTGAAGTTTATCAAGGCCAGAAGAACCGCCAACAACTCCTGCAATTGATGTGAAGTGTCCTTTGCTCCTGATTCCATGTTCTCGATCATTCCTGTCCGTCCAAAGTCGCACCCCAGCCCGTGTCTGATGTGTCCGAGAGGAGACGGCGGTCGGGTTTCTGAACAGCCAAAGGTAGACTTCCTTGAGAAGAAAGCTGTTCTTACACCACGCGAGAGAAGACCTCCTCTCTTCGGAAACAGGAACTGAGACCGTCTCTAGCGTCATGTCCTTTATCCAGTGAGCAGCTAGATGATACTGAAGGGGGGGAGGTGGATTCTCCCTAACACGATGAACAGGGCCAGCGATGAAAGTGTCCCTGTTAGACTCATCCACTACCTGACAGAGCATCGGTTCCTTCTCAGCATGCTCTGGATGCATTCTAGGGCTTGGAAGATCCTTGGGGCCGACGGAAAAGCCCGAAAAGCTCGACTCTGAAGATCCATACCCAGGGAGACAATGGTCTGGGATGGGATGAGCTGAGACTCCTCAAAATTGACCAGGAGGCCCAGTTCCTTGGTCAGATCCATAGTCCATCTGAGAATCTCCAGACAGCGACGACTTGTGGGAGCTCTTAAAAGCCAGTCGTCTGACGGAGCCGGACACAAGATCATGGTACTGCTGCACAGTCTGTGAACTGTCAACCATGGGGAAGCGAGGAAGTACATTGACAACCCGAAGCTGTCTAGACTGTCTGGGTCGTACAGACAACTCCTTATCGGGTTGCTGAGGTTGCCGCACTGCGTCACAACAAGTCACTTCTGCTGGTTGTTGAACGTCTTCCCAGTGACACACTGACTCCGTAAACAAAAAATCCTTTAACAAGGACTAAGCTTGGACTGCATGTCTTGCAACACAGCTCAAGGTCTATGGGAGCAGGTGTGGAAACAGACGGGGTTAGTGACTGAAGTGGAACCATTACCTTCCCTGGAAGCATGTTATGCTTAAATAAAAGTCCAAAGGAGGCTACGCAGCTAAAGGCTCCTCTCCAAATGACAGAGTCCTCAAGGGAATATCAGAAGGAGGGAGAAAAGCACTTTCTCATCTACAGGGACCATATCCGAGAAAAGTTAAGTTCTCTCAGTGAGGGTTTCAATGGTGCAAAAGCAGCAGACTAGAAGGCAACATTATGAAACTGCTTGACAGTCTAGTGAGTTGGCAACAACCAAAGATGTATGACTGAGAAGCATGCGGTAAGGTATGCAGAGCATGTTGTATGCAGAGCATGCTGTATGCAGAGCATGCTGCATGTAGAGCATGTTGTATGCAGAGCATGCTGTATGCAGAGCATGTTGTATGCAGAGCATGCTGAATGCAGAGCATGCTGTATGCAGAGCATGTTGTATGCAGAGCATGCTGTATGTAGAGCATGTTGTATGCAGAGCATGCTGAATGCAGAGCATGCTGTATGCAGAGCATGCTGTATGCAGAGCATGTTGTATGCAGAGCATGCTGTATGCAGAGCATGCTGTATGCAGAGCATGCTGTATGTAGAGCATGCTGTAAGGTAAGCAGAGCGTGTTGCATGGCGTTAAACATTTCTCAGAAATTCCATGACCAGTGCTAGAGTGCTTCATGCATGCTTGCATGGGGTTTAATATCAACATAATATTTACCTTACATTCATAACTCATGATTCATTTTTGTTTTGAAGATATTTTTGCCATATTCTGCGATATTGTTAAAAATATATTGCAAGGAATACATATATATTTTTATATAAGTAAGACAAATAACCTCCATGATCATAATGTTTGTGTAGGCATACTGCAAGTTATGAAAGTAATGAGGTGTTATTATTGTCATTTGTTATTTCTCAAGTTGAGGAGAAAGTAGCAGATGCATGCGTTGAGGTGGCTGACTCATAGCATGAGGTAGCTGCCTCAACAGTTGCGCTTGCTGTAAGGTTGATGGATGCGCAGTAGCGAGTTCCTGAGGAACGAGTTGAGGTTCCTGCGGTGTGAGCTGTGAGCGATGAGGTAGTGGCTGCGCAGAACGCAGTAATTGTCTCGCGAGTTGAGGCTCCTGAGGCGCAAGGCTAAGGTGTTGATGCGCTTGCCTTGAGAAGGGTTGAGCTCGCTGCAGCGAGGGCTGAGGAGACTGACTCATAGGTGGGAGAGGTTGTTGTACCTCAAGAGAGTGTTGCCTCACTGGTGGAACTGCAAGTGGAAGCGGAGGAAGTAGGGTATAAGCTTCCTGTTCCCATTGCTGAGGTTGTCTTAAGGAAGGCGGAGGGGGCTGCACACCGCTGGAAACAGTAAACTCAGAACGTGGTAAGGTATTCTGAGGAGCCTCAACATCGTACGCCTGGCAGGCAGTACTGCGGTCAGGCGGAGCGATCGCAGGAGGAGGTGTAACCTTCTCAGCCTGACACTCACTCATCAAGACCGCAAGTTGTGAATGCATGGACTGCAGTAGAGACAACTTGGGGTCGGCAGACACTAAGGTCTGCTGAGGCGAAGCCTTAACAGAAGAGATCTGTTGCGGCAGCACCTTACTCCTTTTAGGAGGTGTGCAGTCACCTGATGACTGAGGAGAGTCAGAGCTAACCCAATGACTGCATACGGGTTGTTGAACTCTAACTTCGTACGTCTGGCATAGGTCTGGACTTTACGTTTAAGAGGTCTTGAGACCTGAGACCAGCGTTTTCTCCCCGAAATTTCTTCTGCAGACGAGCAAATTAAGGGCTCAATCGTCTGCGGGTGGGAGTGACGGTCTCTGAAAGACACGCCCGCAACCACCGAGGATACTTCTGTGCGCCGATCAAGGCCTGCCGAACCCTTTTGCCCTTCGACATTGCTTCTCCCCTGGGCTTGGGAGCTTGCAAGAGGTCCCGGACTGGGAGGACGACTGGCACGCACAGAAGTACCCTCACGCACAACACTGACACACTTTGCGCTAATCACTTATCACTTTTGATTTTCTGTTTGCACTTATTTCACTGAACTCGAAACTTTAAGTGGTTTGTACCTGAAACACGCAATTCTATCCTTTCTCAAAAGTTAGTAATTGCGAAAACAGAATTACAATGTAACAGAAAAATCTAATGAAAGATAAATAATTCAGTGGCTGGAAAGAGACTAAACACTAGATCAAATAAACTACGTTTAAAATCTCTCACCGCATAAAGCTTGAGAACAAGAAAAACTCTAGAAACGTTTACCTTCTTCCCCTAAAGAGACTAGGGAGAAGAGCAAAAACGATAACAACGTGTCTCTCTCTCTCTCTCTCTCTCTCTCTCTCTCTCTCTCTCTCTCTCTCTCTCTTTTGACTTAGAACCTGAGAGAAGAGCCCAATCATATATATCGTTAAAACATATTATTGTTAAAGGAAAAAACTGAAATATTTCCCAATTTATTAGAATTAAAACCATTAAGTTAAGAAAGAATGAACAAAACGCTAGACACGGTTACTCTTACTGCAACGTGACACCGTGAAAATTCTCTCTCTATCGTGACGATAGAGCGCAAGTTGAACGTTCTGAACGTCAACAACTGCAGAGACAAAACAAAACGTTAGTTCAACTTTGAAAACAGT
>NC_090763.1:45839901-45842401 GCF_036898095.1 Palaemon carinicauda
ATATGAACATATATCACAAGCACACGTGATTTTAATTAATGTAAATATCACCCACGAATGGCATTTAATACCGAATTCTATCTTGGGAATATATATCCACTTGGAATTCATTTTATGGTAACAGCTTCTGGCCGGGTGGGGATTCGAACCACCACCTGTTCGGCTGGTAACTATGCCTGCAGTGACCATACCGACTCAGCTATCTTGATAGCTGAGTAGGTATGGTCACTGCAGGCATAGTTACCAGCCGAACAGGTGGTGGTTCGAATCCCCACCCGGCCAGAAGCTGTTACCATAAAATGAATTCCAAGTGGATATATATTCCCAAGATAGAATTCGGTATTAAATGCCATTCGTGGGTGATATTTACATATATATATATATATATATACACACATATATATTATATACAGTATATATATATATATATATACATATATGTTTATATATACATACTACATATATATATATATATATACAGTACATATACTGCATATATATACTACCAATATATATATATATATATATGTGCATATATATAAATATATATATACATATACATATATATACATATATATGTGCATATATATAAATATATATACATATACATATATATATATACATATATATGATATATATATATATATATATATACAGTATATACATATATATCCTTCTCTGAGTGGGGATACCTTGACGTGGTGAAAGGGTTTGTGTATCACCATGATCAGCAAAGCTCTACTAGTCAAGGCCAACATTACTAGGTTGGTTTGCGGTGAGTGATTAGAAGAAAATCCCAAACCATCACCAATACGGACTGGACAGCCTGGTGATGAAATCTAGCCAAATCCCAGACATGAATATAATATACATGTATGTATATATATATATATATGTGTGTGTGTGTGTGTGTGTGTGTGTATAATGTCTCCAACCTTACAATCCTAGTGAGCTAAGGATGAGTTTAAGGGAGCCCACAGGTCTATTTACTGAGTCATCAGTTTCCATTACCTGCCCCTCCCTGGTCCTTGCTTGGGTGGAAAGGTGGCTGGTCATATGGATATATACTCAGTGTCTAGGCCTATTGTCCTATGAACTATCCATACGAAATATTTCACTCCACTCAGAAGTTCACAGATTCAAATTTTTTAGGGGCATTATTTAAAAAGTAATACACTATTAACCTAGGTAGTATGTTGAGGGCACCAGCCACCCGTTGAGATACTACCACTAGAGAGTTACAGGGTCCTTTGACTGGCCAGACTGTACTACATTGGATCCTTCTCAATGGTTACAGTTTACTTTCCTTTTGCCTATCCATACACAGAATAGTCTGGCCTAATCTTTATATATTTTCCTGTCTTCATACACCTGACAACACTGAAAATACTAAACAATTCTTCTTTACCCAACGGGGTTAACTACTGCACGGTAATTTTTCAGTGGCTGCTATCCTCTTGATGAGGGTAGAAGAGACTCTTTAGCTATGGTAAACAGCTCTTCTAGCAGAAGGACACACCAAAGTCAAACCATTGTTCTCTAGTCTTGGGTAGTGCTATAACCTCTGTACTATGGTCTTCCACTGTCTTGGGTTAGAATTCTCTTGCTTGAAGGTACACTCGAGCACGCTATTCTATCTAATTTCTCTCCTTGTTTTGTTAAAGTTTTTATAGTTTATATAGGAAATATCTATTTTAGTGTTGTTACTGTTCTTAAATTGTTTTATTTTTTCCATACGTTTCTTTTCCGCACTGGGCTATTTTCTCTGTTGGGGCCACTGGGCTTATAGCATTTTGCTTTTCCAACTAGAGTTGTAGCTTAGCATGTAATAATAATAATAATAATAATAATAATACTAATAATAATAATAATAATCACACTCGTACTTCAAATCAGTATCCATCAATATAAACAAATTACTAAAAGAAATAATAGAAATAAGTACATTCAATGTCCTTTAAACTTACTTGAAACAAATTCATCTACTTTCAGTCCGTTTGATCTTAATACTTGATCAATTTGAATTAATCACCTGCAATTTTGTCACTTTTCATCCTCCAATACCACTGTTGAGACTGACAAAATATGTGGCATTTGATGTTGGTCTTTTAATTTATTTACTCATGAACAAACTCCGTTTTCTATAGCAGAAATAAACGAAAAGGGACAGATATTTATACATATATAACATCTCTCTCTCTCTCTCTCTCTCTCTCTCTCTCGAAAAGGATAGATAGTTACACATGTATAACAACTCTCTCTCTCTCTCTCTCTCTCTCTCTCTCTCTCTCGAAAAGGATAGATAGTTACACATGTATAACAACTCTCTCTCTCTCTCTTCTCTCTCTCTCTCTCTCTCTCTCGAAAAGGATAGATAGTTACACATGTATAACATCTCTCTCTCTCTCTCTCTCTCTCTCTCTCTCTCGAAAAGGATAGATAGTTACACATGTATAACAAACTCTCTCTCTCCTCTCTCTCTCTCTCTCTCTCTCGAAAA
>NC_090763.1:45849901-45869901 GCF_036898095.1 Palaemon carinicauda
AACCGAGATTGACTTCGGAAAGAAACCCTTTTCGCACGTTCGGGACGGCGAAGTCAATGGGGTGGATGGGAGCCGGCCCGATTGGTTGCGAGAGTGTGAGGGTGGAGAGGGAGACCGTGTGAGAGGAGCAGATAGCGTCAGTTTTCATATAGCGTTGTTATTGCTGGATCGTCTCCTGTGCTGGACCTCGCCAAGCGGAAGGCTAAGGATTATTAGTAATTAGCGGCGACGGTGGAGCTGCTGATGCCGGTAGTGGTAGAAGAGATGGGAGGCCGTGGAAGAAGGTGATAGTGGTAGGTGGTGGTGGTTCAGTTCAGGTTCTGGGGTGAGGCATAGCCTTTACAACGGCGCCTCTGTGTCTTTTAGTTTTGTGTGTTCCTTATTTTCACTAGTTTTTCTCTTTTCATCCACATTTGTTGTAGTATACTTTTCTTATTTTCAATATTCTCTTCACAAAAAAAGGAATTTTCCAACTGTTTGTGCACTATCTTCTTCGTATGGTTGTTGGAGCTCAATTGCTTTTGTTCTTATATCACTTCTCAAAAAAAAAAAAAAAAAATGCAGTCTTTTATTCATTTATTTTGAATGAAAATGGCTTTATTATCATGCTTTCCCCAGGTATCATATGGCATGCAGAATGAGAGAATTATTTCGAATTGCAATGTATCTCTGAAAATAAGGGAAGGTGGTATTTTATTCATTTATTTTGAATGAAAATGGCTTTATTATTATGCTTTCCCCAGGTATCATATGGCATGCAGAATGAGAGAATTATTTCTAATTGCAATGTATCTCTGAAAATAAGGGAAAGTGGTATTTTATTCATTTATTTTGAATGAAAATGGCTTTATTATTATGCTTTCTTCAGGTATAGTATGGCATGCAGAATGAGAGAATTATTTCGAATTGCAATGTATCTCTGAAGATAAGGGAAAGTGGTATTTTATTCATTTATTTTGAATGAAAATGGCTTTATTATTATGCTTTCTTCAGGTATAGTATGGCATGCAGAATGAGAGAATTATTTCGAATTGCAATGTATCTCTGAAGATAAGGGAAAGTGGTATTTTATTCATTTATTTTGAATGAAAATGGCTTTATTATTATGCTTTCCCCAGGTATCATATGGCATGCAGAATGAGAGAATAGAGAATTATTTCGAATTGCAATGTATCTCTGAAAATAAGGGAAAGTGGTATTGGATTTTATTCATTTATTCATTTATTTTGAATGAAAAGTTTTAGATTTTGCATAACGCTATCATGTGTCACGTAGCAAAATGCTATCTTGAGAAGTTGTTGTTTGAAACTTTTCGAAAAATTCAGTTGTTCATAACCAAATATAGATTTCAAACTTTTTGTAATTACGTCAATCTCTATCATATTCTGCAGTTCTTTCATCAATGGCTATTCTCTCACCAAACTAATCAATCAATTATGCGAACACCTGATTTAACCTGGCATATAATTGTGGTCATCAACAAATTGATTCCATAACTGAAAGGTGAGAACTTTACATTGTTCTATTTAAGAAACTTTTCGAGAAATTCAATTATTCATAACCAATTATTAGGGTTTTATATACGTGAACTGAGAGGAACGAAAGACTACGAAAAAAAAAGAGCAATTTCATAAGAGTGAAGCGAATCTTAACGAAGGCCCTTTTCGCTCGAAAAAGTTTCCTGATCGCTGATTGGTTAGAATTATCTTGTTCAAAACAATAACCGGTCAAGAAACTTTTCCGAGCTAAAAGGGCACCCTGCGAGGACGTGCAAATCTGCCTCACTTAAAAGAATTGACTATAGATTCTCTTGCAGTTATGAAATAATTTTCATTCCCGACTTCGTGTTAGGTACTGTTCCGGTAAATATAAGGTATATTTGGTTTTATATAATACCATCTTTGATATATAAACTAACTTTAAAACAGTGACTTTTTATTATTATTATTATTATTATTATTATTATTATTATTATTAGTAGTAGTAGTAGTAGTAGTAGTAGTAGTAGTAGTAGTAGTAGTAGTAGTAGTGTTGTTGTTGTTGTTGTTGTTATTCACAGGACAACTGTGGTCCTTAATATTTAATTTATATCACCATTTTTCTCCCAATTCGCACCTACTTTTAAATAAACTATTAATATTCAGAATCAGAAATTTCCTAGCCTAATAAAAAAGCAAATCTACCTACATTTCTTATAAAAAACTTGCAGATTTATACGTCGTTTATATGAATATACCTCATGCATAATAAATGGATATTTGCGTGTATTTTGAGTTATGAACGCAAATATACTTCGAAGAAAGGAAAACCCACAAGAGCAAAGGGAGAAATACACACTAGCACACGCAGTACAAAGATATCAGAACTGGAAAGTCTTACGATTGTAACCGATGGGAATCTATGAGGTAAAATTATGTACTCTCGAGTTCATAATCCTCACAAGATATGAAGAGCAATACAGGTATGTGGTTTTGTCGATTTTCTGCACAAAAAAAAAAAAAAAAAAAAAATGGGGGATTCAAAATTGAAGGAAAGTTCTGAAATTGTTATGAAATATGGAGGTTAAATAGAAACTTGTCAGAGAGAGAGAGAGAGAGAGAGAGAGAGAGAGAAGATGGGGACTCAAAATTGAAGGAAAGTTCTGAAATTGTTATGAAATATAAAGGTTAAATAGAAACTTGTCTGAGAGAGAGAGAGAGAGAGAGAGAGAGAGAGAGAGAGAGAAAAGATGGGGACTCAAAATTGAAGGAAAGTTCTGAAATTGTTATGAAATATGAAGGTTAAATAGAAACTCGTCTGAGAGAGAGAGAGAGAGAGAGAGAGAGAGAGAGAGAGAAAGATGGGGGACTCAAAATTGAAGGAAAGTTCTGAAATTGTTATGAAATAGGAATGTTAAACAAACTTGTCTGAGAGAGAGAGAGAGAGAGAGAGAGAGAGAGAGAGGTGTGACCTGCCAGCGAAGTGCATATGAATCACGTTCCGATAAGATTTATCTCAGGCTGGGATTCAGTATAAAGATCGATCACTTGGGCGAAGACGCACTGCATTTCCTATATATTTCCTTTTGCCGCTGACGTAATCCCACCTTAGTTACGCATCATAGTTTATTGTTATACGCATGCGCAAAGTTGGTTCACATCACTTTTTTAGTTACGCATCAAAGGTTATTGTTATACGCATGCGCAAAGTTGGTTCACATCACTTTTTTAGTTACGCATCAAAGGTTATTGTTATACGCATGCGCAAAGTTGGTTCACATCACTTTTTTAGTTACGCATCAAAGGTTATTGTTATACGCATGCGCAAAGTTGGTTCACATCACTTTTTTAGTTACGCATCAAAGGTTATTGTTATACGCATGCGCAAAGTTGGTTCACATCACTTTTTTAGTTACGCATCAAAGGTTATTGTTATACGCATGCGCAAAGTTGGTTCACATCACTTTTTTAGTTACGCATCAAAGGTTATTGTTATACGCACGCGCAAAGTTGGTTCACATCACTTTTTTAGTTACGCATCAAAGGTTATTGTTATACGCACGCGCAAAGTTGGTTCACATCACTTTTTTAGTTACGCATCAAAGGTTATTGTTATACGCATGCGCAAAGTTGGTTCACATCACTTTTTTAGTTACGCATCAAAGGTTATTGTTATACGCACGCGCAAAGTTGGTTCACATCACTTTTTTAGTTACGCATCAAAGGTTATTGTTATACGCACGCGCAAAGTTGGTTCACATCACTTTTTTAGTTACGCATCAAAGGTTATTGTTATACGCACGCGCAAAGTTGGTTCACATCACTTTTTTAGTTACGCATCAAAGGTTATTGTTATACGCACGCGCAAAGTTGGTTCACATCACTTTTTTAGTTACGCATCAAAGGTTATTGTTATACGCACGCGCAAAGTTGGTTCACGTCACTTTTTTTAGTTACGCATCAAAGGTTATTGTTATACGCACGCGCAAAGTTGGTTCACGTCACTTTTTTTAGTTACGCATCAAAGGTTATTGTTATACGCACGCGCAAAGTTGGTTCACGTCACTTTTTTAGTTACGCATCAAAGGTTATTGTTATACGCACGCGCAAAGTTGGTTCACATCACTTTTTTAGTTACGCATCAAAGGTTATTGTTATACGCACGCGCAAAGTTGGTTCACATCACTTTTTTAGTTACGCATCAAAGGTTATTGTTATACGCACGCGCAAAGTTGGTTCACGTCACTTTTTTTAGTTACGCATCAAAGGTTATTGTTATACGCACGCACAAAGTTGGTTCACATCACTTTTTTTAGTTACGCATCAAAGGTTATTGTTATGCGCACTCGCAAAGTTGGTTCACATCACTTTTTTAGTTACGCATCAAAGGTTATTGTTATACGCACGCACAAAGTTGGTTCACATCACTTTTTTAGTTACGCATCAAAGGTTATTGTTATACGCACGCACAAAGTTGGTTCACATCACTTTTTTAGTTACGCATCAAAGGTTATTGTTATACGCACGCACAAAGTTGGTTCACATCACTTTTTTAGTTACGCATCAAAGGTTATTGTTATACGCACGCACAAAGTTGGTTCACATCACTTTTTTAGTTACGCATCAAAGGTTATTGTTATACGCACGCACAAAGTTGGTTCACATCACTTTTTTAGTTACGCATCAAAGGTTATTGTTATACGCACGCACAAAGTTGGTTCACATCACTTTTTTAGTTACGCATCAAAGGTTATTGTTATACGCACGCACAAAGTTGGTTCACATCACTTTTTTAGTTACGCATCAAAGGTTATTGTTATACGCACGCACAAAGTTGGTTCACATCACTTTTTTAGTTACGCATCAAAGGTTATTGTTATACGCACGCACAAAGTTGGTTCACATCACTTTTTTAGTTACGCATCAAAGGTTATTGTTATACGCACGCACAAAGTTGGTTCACATCACTTTTTTAGTTACGCATCAAAGGTTATTGTTATACGCACGCACAAAGTTGGTTCACATCACTTTTTTAGTTACGCATCAAAGGTTATTGTTATACGCACGCACAAAGTTGGTTCACATCACTTTTTTAGTTACGCATCAAAGGTTATTGTTATACGCACGCACAAAGTTGGTTCACATCACTTTTTTAGTTACGCATCAAAGGTTATTGTTATACGCACGCACAAAGTTGGTTCACATCACTGTTTTAGTTACGCATCAAAGGTTATTGTTATACGCACGCACAAAGTTGGTTCACATCACTGTTTTAGTTACGCATCAAAGGTTATTGTTATACGCACGCGCAAAGTTGGTTCACATCACTTTTTTAGTTACGCATCAGAGTGTATTGTTATACGCACGCGCAAAGTTGGTTCACATCACTTTTTTAAGTTACGCATCAGAGTTGATTGTTATACGCACGCGCAAAGTTGGCTCACATCACGACTTTTTATTATTATTAGCAGTACCAGCTGAACTCGGTTGAGTCCCTTGTCAGGCCGGGAGGAACGTAGAGAGTAGAGGTCCCCTTTTTTGTTTTGTTTCATTTGTTGATGTCGGCTACCCCCCAAAATTGGGAGAAGTGCCTTGGTATATGTATGTATGTATGTATGTATGTATGTATGTATGTATTATTGTTGTTGTTGTTGTTTATGATGGAACCGAGCCTGGTAGAACTATGCAACCCATGCTAAGTCATTATATATATTTATATACATATATATATATATATATATATATATATTTATATATATATATATAAATATATATATATATATATATATATATATTTATATATATATATATATATATATGTATATATATATGAATGGAGCAAATGTTTTTATGTTGACCAGGGTGACATGAGTCTTTTTTTATTGTTTATATATACATATCTGTTTTTGACGTTGTTAATAGTTTATATAGGACATATCTGTTTTGACGCTGTTACTGTTTTTAGAATGATATATTGTTAATTTATTCTCATCATTTATTTATTTCCTCATTTCCTTTCCTCACTGGGCTATTTTTTCCCCATTAGAGCCCTTGGGCTTATAGCATCTTGCTTTTCCAACTAGGGTTGTAGCTTGGCTAATAATAATAATAATAATAATAATAATAATAATAATAATAATAATAATAATAATAATAATAATATCTGTTTTGACGTTGTTAATAGTTTATATAGGACATATCTGTTTTGACGCTGTTACTGTTTTTAGAATGATATATTGTTAATTTATTCTCATCATTTATTTATTTCCTTACTTCCTTTCCTCACTGGGCTATTTTTTCCCCATTGGTGCCCTTGGGCTTATAGCATCTTGCTTTTCCAACTAGGGGTGTAGCTTGGCTAGTAATAATAATAATAATAATAATAATAATAATAATAATAATCCTGTTTTACAATTATATAAATTACGTCTATTGTAAAGAAACAATCTGAAGAATTGGGGAAAAATAAAAGGGTAAAAATTTCATTTTTTTGAGGTAATTTGCACAAAGAACTAAGACTTCCAGGCAGACCATTACTAGCAGTGTTGCCAGATGGGTTAGTGTAAAAATCCCCAAAAACAACCAAAAACTCCCTATTTCCACAAATATATTTTCTTCTGATCACGTAGGCTTTACTAGCATAGAAATTACCCACTATACTTCATATAAGTGCAAGTAAACTAATTGCAACAATATAAAGGTTCATTCATCTTTGTTTCTTCTTCATAGAAATTTGTACAGAATATCCCCATTAGACACCCAAAATCCCCAAAGCTAGGGATAAATACCCATATCTGGCAACCCTGATTACTAGACCTACTGTAGAGAGTAGTGGTGACATACAGTGAAGAACCACTCGAGAACAATGAATAATATTCCAGTCAAACTTCAAACTTCAGCAAGAAGACGTGAAAAAGGTATCCTTGGGGATATGAACACTATCCCATACAAGGACAGATAAGTTCTATATAGATCAAAAGTAACATCACTGAGAAGACGTATCTCTCTCTCTCTCTCTCTCTCTCTCTCTCTCTCTTAGAATCTTCTATTCATTAATCTCCATTTCATTCTCTCTCTCTCTCTCTCTCTCTCTCTCTCTCTCTCATATAATCTTCTATTCATTAATCTCCATTTCATTCTCTCTCTCTCTCTCTCTCTCTCTTAGAATCTTCTATTCAGTAATCTCCATTTCATTCTCTCTCTCTCTCTCTCTCTCTCTCTCTCTCTCTCTCCTTAGATGTCAGGATGTCAGAAAACCTCAAATCAATCAATCAATCAAACGATCAATCAATCTCTACCATAAGGCTCAATACTACATAGAACTCTAGAAGTTTTATTCCAGCTGTAGCCAGATGGTGGTATGATCTTCCTTATCAGGTAGTTGAATCGGTGGAACTTCAAAAGTTCAAACTTGCAGCAAATGATTTCATGTTAAACAAGGTGACATAATTCTCTTTTTATAGTTTATATATGAAAGATCTGTTTTAATGCTATTACTGTTCTTGAAATATTTAATTTAGTTTTTCATTACTTCAATTTTAATTTATTTCCTTTCCTCACTAGGTTATGTTTTTCCTTGTTGGAGCCCTTGGTCTTATAGCATGCTGCTTTTCCAACTAATATTGTAACTTAGCTATTAGCAATAATAATAATAATAATAATAATAATAATAATAATAACAGATATAAAAATTACAAATCATTTCTAACCTATACCTCTTTTCGGCCAGGATCTAACACCATCTTCAAAGACATAACTAAATAATTAATCAAATACAAATACAGTCTTAAGTCGGTCTTTCGGGTAAGTCTGATTGGACATCTCAATAGTTTGACACACAGGATACGTACAACAAAACTGAGCCACATCCTGCCAAATGTCATACCGATAAAAACGCTTGATATCATAACTCTAAGTTTTACTTACTCCAAAATGATCAATCATAGGTTGTTCATTATTATTTTTCAGGGATAATAACCTGAACAACAGCATGGTCAGACTTCTGATATGTAATCAACTTTGAATGGGACTCAGGATCGTGGCATTCATTGGATAACAAACTACCAGTTATTTCTGACCCATGCCTGATAGCCTATCGGAGAAATTACTATTAAACTGATTGAACAAAAATGCCTCATAACAAAAAGAAGCAAGTCTCTCTTGCACTGCACTAGCATTTTCTTATCATACAAGGGACCCATTATCTCAAATACTCCTGTCGGACTCTAGAATGTCCAGGGCTAATATGCAATATCCACGCCTGGCAAGTGGTGATATGGAATAAGTCAAGAGAAAGATCAAGAGGTCTTGTCCTAAAATACAATGACATTTTTGAGTTACAAATCATTACAAAGATTTATTCTTGAACATTCAATGTGCAAAAAAAAAAAAAAAAAAAAAAAACAGCCTTTTCCATAGGTATTACTCCATAAAATAGACAAATATAATCTACATATAACAATGAAGGACTCAAATTATAAATCTAGAGGGTGAGCAATGAGTCATGCCAAAGTAAAGATAAATGCAGTTGGATGATGGCCTCTAATTTTAAATCTAGAAGGTGAACAGTTAGTTAAGCTGAAGTAAAGGTAAACACGGTGGGATGATGGACTCGAATTGTAAACCTAGAAGGTGAGCAACGAGGGGAACCAAATTAAAGGTAAATGAAGTTGGATGATTGCCACTAATGTTAAATCTAGAAGGGGAGAAGTGAGTTAAGCTGAAATAAAGGTGAATGCTTTGGGATGTCGGACTCGAATTGTAAATCCAGGAGAGCAATGAGGGGAGTTGAAGTGATGGTAAATGCAGTTTAAATCTAGAAGGTGAACAGTGAGTTGACCTGTGAAGTAAAGGTGAATGCTTTGGGATGATGGACTCGAATTGTAAATCCAGGAGAGCAATGAGGTGAGTTGAAGTGATGGTAAATGCAGTTTAAATCTAGAAGGTAAACAGTGAGTTGATCTGTGAAGTATAAGTAAACAGTTAGGTTAGGTACTCGAATTGTAAATCCAGTAGAGCAATGAGGTGAGTTGAAGTGATGGTAAATGCCGTTTAAATCTAGAAGGTAAACAGTGAGTTGATCTGTGAAGTATAAGTAAACAGTTAGGTTAGGTACTCGAATTGTAAATCCACGAGAGCAATGAGGTGAGTTGAAGTAATGGTAAATGCCGTTTAAATCTAGAAGGTAAACAGTGAGTTGATCTGTGAAGTATAAGTAAACAGTTAGGTTAGGTACTCGAATTGTAAATCCACGAGAGCAATGAGGTGAGTTGAAGTGATGGTAAATGCAGTTTAAATCTAGAAGGTAAACAGTGAGTTGATCTGTGAAGTATAAGTAAACAGTTGGGATAGGTACTCGAATTGTAAATCCAGGAGAGCAATGAGGTGAGTTGAAGTGATGGTAAATGCAGTTTAAATCTAGAAGGTAAACAGTGAGTTGATCTGTGAAGTATAAGTAAACAGTTAGGTTAGGTACTCGAATTGTAAATCCAGTAGAGCAATGAGGTGAGTTGAAGTGATGGTAAATGCCGTTTAAATCTAGAAGGTAAACAGTGAGTTGATCTGTGAAGTATAAGTAAACAGTTAGGTTAGGTACTCGAATTGTAAATCCACGAGAGCAATGAGGTGAGTTGAAGTGATGGTAAATGCCGTTTAAATCTAGAAGGTAAACAGTGAGTTGATCTGTGAAGTATAAGTAAACAGTTGGGATAGGTACTCGAATTGTAAATCCAGGAGAGCAATGAGGTGAGTTGAAGTGATGGTAAATGCAGTTTAAATCTAGAAGGTAAACAGTGAGTTGATCTGTGAAGTATAAGTAAACAGTTAGGTTAGGTACTCGAATTGTAAATCCACGAGAGCAATGAGGTGAGTTGAAGTAATGGTAAATGCCGTTTAAATCTAGAAGGTAAACAGTGAGTTGATCTGTGAAGTATAAGTAAACAGTTGGGATAGGTACTCGAATTGTAAATCCAGGAGAGCAATGAGGTGAGTTGAAGTGATGGTAAATGCAGTTTAAATCTAGAAGGTAAACAGTGAGTTGATCTGTGAAGTATAAGTAAACAGTTAGGTTAGGTACTCGAATTGTAAATCCACGAGAGCAATGAGGTGAGTTGAAGTAATGGTAAATGCCGTTTAAATCTAGAAGGTAAACAGTGAGTTGATCTGTGAAGTATAAGTAAACAGTTGGGATAGGTACTCGAATTGTAAATCCAGGAGAGCAATGAGGTGAGTTGAAGTGATGGTAAATGCAGTTTAAATCTAGAAGGTAAACAGTGAGTTGATCTGTGAAGTATAAGTAAACAGTTAGGTTAGGTACTCGAATTGTAAATCCAGGAGAGCAATGAGGTGAGTTGAAGTGATGGTAAATGCCGTTTAAATCTAGAAGGTAAACAGTGAGTTGATCTGTGAAGTATAAGTAAACAGTTAGGTTAGGTACTCGAATTGTAAATCCACGAGAGCAATGAGGTGAGTTGAAGTGATGGTAAATGCAGTTTAAATCTAGAAGGTAAACAGTGAGTTGATCTGTGAAGTATAAGTAAACAGTTGGGATAGGTACTCGAATTGTAAATCCAGGAGAGCAATGAGGTGAGTTGAAGTGATGGTAAATGCAGTTT
Source organism: Palaemon carinicauda (assembly GCF_036898095.1). Lineage (NCBI taxonomy): Eukaryota > Metazoa > Arthropoda > Malacostraca > Decapoda > Palaemonidae > Palaemon > Palaemon carinicauda. The sequence continues at coordinate 45,860,493 of NC_090763.1, forward strand.
AAATCTAGAAGGTAAACAGTGAGTTGATCTGTGAAGTATAAGTAAACAGTTAGGTTAGTTACTCGAATTTTAAATCCACGAGAGCAATGAGGAGAGTTGAAGTGATGGTAAATGCCGTTTAAATCTAGAAGGTAAACAGTGAGTTGATCTGTGAAGTATAAGTAAACAGTTAGGTTAGGTACTCGAATTGTAAATCCACGAGAGCAATGAGGTGAGTTGAAGTAATGGTAAATGCCGTTTAAATCTAGAAGGTAAACAGTGAGTTGATCTGTGAAGTATAAGTAAACAGTTGGGATAGGTACTCGAATTGTAAATCCAGGAGAGCAATGAGGTGAGTTGAAGTGATGGTAAATGCAGTTTAAATCTAGAAGGTAAACAGTGAGTTGATCTGTGAAGTATAAGTAAACAGTTAGGTTAGGTACTCGAATTGTAAATCCAGGAGAGCAATGAGGTGAGTTGAAGTGATGGTAAATGCAGTTTAAATCTAGAAGGTAAACAGTGAGTTGATCTGTGAAGTATAAGTAAACAGTTAGGTTAGGTACTCGAATTGTAAATCCACGAGAGCAATGAGGTGAGTTGAAGTGATGGTAAATGCAGTTTAAATCTAGAAGGTAAACAGTGAGTTGATCTGTGAAGTATAAGTAAACAGTTAGGTTAGGTACTCGAATTGTAAATCCACGAGAGCAATGAGGTGAGTTGAAGTGATGGTAAATGCAGTTTAAATCTAGAAGGTAAACAGTGAGTTGATCTGTGAAGTATAAGTAAACAGTTAGGTTAGGTACTCGAATTGTAAATCCACGAGAGCAATGAGGTGAGTTGAAGTGATGGTAAATGCCGTTTAAATCTAGAAGGTAAACAGTGAGTTGATCTGTGAAGTATAAGTAAACAGTTGGGATAGGTACTCGAATTGTAAATCCAGGAGAGCAATGAGGTGAGTTGAAGTGATGGTAAATGCAGTTTAAATCTAGAAGGTAAACAGTGAGTTGATCTGTGAAGTATAAGTAAACAGTTAGGTTAGGTACTCGAATTGTAAATCCACGAGAGCAATGAGGTGAGTTGAAGTAATGGTAAATGCCGTTTAAATCTAGAAGGTAAACAGTGAGTTGATCTGTGAAGTATAAGTAAACAGTTGGGATAGGTACTCGAATTGTAAATCCAGGAGAGCAATGAGGTGAGTTGAAGTGATGGTAAATGCAGTTTAAATCTAGAAGGTAAACAGTGAGTTGATCTGTGAAGTATAAGTAAACAGTTAGGTTAGGTACTCGAATTGTAAATCCAGTAGAGCAATGAGGTGAGTTGAAGTGATGGTAAATGCCGTTTAAATCTAGAAGGTAAACAGTGAGTTGATCTGTGAAGTATAAGTAAACAGTTAGGTTAGGTACTCGAATTGTAAATCCACGAGAGCAATGAGGTGAGTTGAAGTGATGGTAAATGCAGTTTAAATCTAGAAGGTAAACAGTGAGTTGATCTGTGAAGTATAAGTAAACAGTTAGGTTAGGTACTCGAATTGTAAATCCACGAGAGCAATGAGGAGAGTTGAAGTGATGGTAAATGCCGTTTAAATCTAGAAGGTAAACAGTGAGTTGATCTGTGAAGTATAAGTAAACAGTTTGGTTAGGGACTCGAATTTTAAATCTAGATGGTGAACCGAAATAAAGGTTAATTCAATTTGATGATGGACTCGAATTGTAAATCTAGAAGGTGCACCGAAATAAAGGTTCATTCAATTTGATGATGGACTCGAATTTTAAATCTAGATGGTGAACCGAAATAAAGGTTAATTCAATTTGATGATGGACTCGAATTTTAAATCTAGATGGTGAACCGAAATAAAGGTTAATTCAATTTGATGATGGACTCGAATTGTAAATCTAGAAGGTGCACCGAAATAAAGGTTCATTCAATTTGATGATGGACTCGAATTTTAAATCTAGATGGTGAACCGAAATAAAGGTTAATTCAATTTGATGATGGACTCGAATTTAAATCTAGATGGTGAACCGAAATAAAGGTTAATTCAATTTGATGATGGACTCGAATTGTAAATCTAGAAGGTGCGCCAAAATAAAGGTTCATTCAATTTGATGATGGACTCGAATTGTAAATCTAGAAGGTGCGCCAAAATAAAGGTTCATTCAATTTGATGATGGACTCGAATTGTAAATCTAGAAGGTGCGCCAAAATAAAGGTTCATTCAATTTGATGATGGACTCGAATTGTAAATCTAGAAGGTGCGCCAAAATAAAGGTTCATTCAATTTGATGATGGACTCGAATTGTAAATCTAGAAGGTGAGCCGATATAAAGGTTCATTCAATTTGATGATGGACTCGAATTGTAAATCTAGAAGGTGAGCCGATATAAAGGTTCATTCAATTTGATGATGGACTCGAATTGTAAATCGTTAAATTGACATTTGCGGTTTAGGGTAAATGTCTCTCAGAAATCAACCTTCTACAAAACAGAGCAAATAGCGACCCCTGTTGCTCTGTACTTAATGGCTAGAATGCGTGATGATTTGCTAATACGGGTCTTTGGCATAGTTTTGTACCAACCGTGTGTCACACGACCGTACATAGTTCATTTTGTGCTTGTATCTTCGCTCTCCCCTCGCACTAAAAAGAGCCTGAATAAACATGTCTGTTTTTCCTCATCGGTAACGGTGTCAATTTTAAACATGAAAATTCTTGTTGTCTTGAGCTTTTGTATATAAAGGAGAGTGTTCAATAATAAACTCACTCAGTTGCTTTTATCCTGTCTTTGAGTCACAATCTTCTCTCGGCCCGTCACAGTTTGTTCACTAACTTTGTCTAACTTTAGTACAGTATCCCCTACACAGGAAAAGGTCTCTATCAAGTCATTTCATATTATGAAGCTCAAATTGCTAAGTAAATGTAGGACATGATAAGTATTCTCGTCATCAAATCCATAAGAAAACCCCCACATCTCTCTCTCTCTCTCTCTCTCTCTCTCTCTCTCTCTCTCTCTCTCTCTCTCTCTCTTTATAATATTAGAAGTTTTATCCACAAGAGCCATTTCTCTGTATGCAATCTTGGCATATTTCCAGAGCCGTCCAATATCGAAGATTATTTTTTGCATAGTATATCATGAAATGTCTCAAAACATCCTGATGCCATGTCACTCTTTTATGCAAAAAAAGACTTTATGACTAGCAGTCTTCCTAATGCCAATTGCGACTTGGATGCCCCAGCCTTAATCTAGACTTTTTTTTTTCTTTTTTTTAATGAGGCGCATTTGCACCGACTCGCAGGGGTGCCCTTTTGGCTCGGAAAAGTTTCCTGCTATCTGATCGGCTGGACGAGATAATTCTAACCAATCAGATAGCAGGAAACTTTTCCGAGCTAATAGGGTACCCCTGCGAGTCTGTGCAAATCTGCCTCACTAAATAGAATTGACTATAGTCTCTGTCTTATGTAATTTCGGCGAGAGCTCGAAGTCCAACACAGAGGAAATGGTACTTCAGAAATAAAACGTTTCAAAATAGTTTCTCTTCAGTAGCTCTCTCGGTTTCCGTTGCGTCATCATGACGCATTAATGCTCACGTACGACTCCAGATAATTGTTGCAAGTCCTGTATTAATCATACATTATATTTTGTGGGGTTATGAAATTTATCCCTGGACCCATCACGATTTCAATGGGTTTTGGAGCTATGATAAAAGAAGTCGGCTCTAGAAGTTCCCCTTTGAGAGGGAGGGGGAGGGGGATGTTGTTTGCAATTCCCACGCCCATACCCCACAAGTGGGGGGAGGGGGAGGGGGGTGTTGTTTGCAATTCCCACGCCCATACCCCACAAGTGGGGGGAGGGGGAAGGAGATGTTGCTTGCAATTCCCACGCCCATACCCCACAAGTGGGGGGAGGGGGAGGGGGGTGTTGTTTGCAATTCCCACGCCCATACCCCACAAGTGGGGGGAGGGGGAAGGAGATGTTGCTTGCAATTCCCACGCCCATACCCCACAAGTGGGGGGAGGGGGAGGGGGGTGTTGTTTGCAATTCCCACGCCCATACCCCACAAGTGGGGGGAGGGGGAAGGAGATGTTGCTTGCAATTCCCACGCCCATACCCCACAAGTGGGGGGAGGGGGAGGGGGGTGTTGTTTGCAATTCCCACGCCCATACCCCACAAGTGGGGGGAGGGGGAAGGAGATGTTGCTTGCAATTCCCACGCCCATACCCCACAAGTGGGGGGAGGGGGAGGGGGGTGTTGTTTGCAATTCCCACGCCCATACCCCACAAGTGGGGGGAGGGGGAAGGAGATGTTGCTTGCAATTCCCACGCCCATACCCCACAAGTGGGGGGAGGGGGAGGGGGGTGTTGTTTGCAATTCCCACGCCCATACCCCACAAGTGGGGGGAGGGGGAAGGAGATGTTGCTTGTAATTCCCACGCCCATACCCCACAAGTGGAGGGAGGGGGAGGGGGGTATTATTTGCAATTCCCACGTCCATACCCCACAAGTGGGGGGAGGGGGAGGGAGATGTTGTTTGTAATTCCCACGTCCATACCCCACAGGTGTATAATTAGAAGGATTTCAATACTATTACCTCCTCCAACGATGTTGAAAGGAGGTTATGTTTTACCCCCTGTTTGTGTTTTTGTGTGTGTTTGTTAGTAAACACCTTCCTGGCCACAATTTTAATCGTAATGAAACTTGCAGGGATTAATTTTGATGTAAAAACCTTGATATGATTAAATTTTGGAAGGTCAAGGTTAAAGGTCATGGTCAAGCAAAATGTCCAATTCACGAAATCAGCTATAAGTTTGGACATCGTTGTCACAGACACTTTTAAATTTGGTTAATATTTGAGTGCATGAAAATCCACTCCAATTAATACATGTTAAGATTGAAGGTCAAGCTGGAGTCAATGGTCAAGGTCAAGCAAAAGGTCAAATTCCGGTCATCAAGGTCATCAACTATACAGCCACGATTCTAATCGTAATGTAATGAGACTTGCAGGGATTTTAAACTGTCGTGTAAAGAGCTGGAAAGGATTAAATTTTGGAAGATCAAAGGTCAAGGTCACAGACGAGAAAAAAACGTCCATATCACGTAATCAGCCATAAGTGTGGACATCCTTGTCACAGAGACTTCAAACTGGGTTCATATTTGAGTGTATGAAAATCCACGCCAATCAATACATGTTAAGGTCAAAGGTCAAGGTCAAGGTCGAGCAAAAGGACGTGAAATAAGCTGCCGCGGTAGAGGTCTGCGCTCTACTGAGTGCTCCTCTAGTTATTATTATTATTATTATTATTATTATTATTACTATTAAGCAGGATGCTATTAGCCCCATGGCTCCAACAGGGGAAAATAGCCCAGTGAGGAAATGAAATAAGGAAATACATAAACTATATGAGAAGTAATGACCGATTAAAACGAAAGGTTTTGAGAACAGTAACAACATTAAAACAGATTTTCATAAACAAAATATAAAAAAAGATATGTCAGCTTGTTCAAAAAAAAAAAAAAAGAAAAAAAATTAATGAAAGTTTGAACTTTTGAAGTGCTACCGACTCAACTACCCGATTAGCCAGATCATTCCACAACTTGGTCACAGCTGAAATAAAACTCCAAAAATACTGTGTAATATTGAGCCTCATGATGGAGAAGGCCTAGCTATTAAAACAAACTGCATACCTAGTATTATGAACAGGATGGAACTGTCCGCGAAGATCTGAATGTAAAGGATGGTCAGAATTATGAAAAATCTTGTGCATCATGAACAACGAACTAATAGAACAACGGTGCCAGCTTAATTTGAAGATTAACTGTGTAATATACAGTATACCTATGCTACTAAAAAACTAAGAAATAAGGTATAAACTATGCAAAACGAATAATAAACACACAAACACACAAAGATATATAAATATATATATATATATATATATATATATATATATATATATATATATATATATATATATATATATATATATATATAATTTATATATATATATATATATATATATATATATATATATATATATATATATATATATATATATATATATATATATGTGTGTGTGTGTGTGTGTGTGTGTGTGTGTGTGTGTTTGTGTGTATGTGTGTTTCTATAAATATGGTATATGTCTGTATACACATACACACGCCACACACATACTATATATATATATATATATATATATATATATATATATATATATATATATATATATATATATATATATATATATATGTGTGTGTGTGTGTGTGTGTGTGTGTGTGTGTGTGTGTGTGTGTGTGTGTGTGTGTGTGGTGTCAACCTGCTCAATAGAAAAGCAATTGCACCAGTTTCCAACTTCTAAAATACCACAGATTCAACTATATGATTGGTCATAAACGTAATGAAACTTCTTGAATTGGAATAGAGTTTATCATGAAGATCTTGAAAGGCGTATTGAAAAGCAATTAGACTTTAGGTGTCTAAAAAAATGTCTACGAGTAAGATAGGTTGAAAAGCGCAACGTGTCTGAGGCCTTCGTCCAGCAGTGGACTAGTCACGGCTGATAATGATTATATAGTTGATAAGTTTCCTCATCACCTGGAGCAATTGGGAGAGACCAATTTCAGTGTATGTACAGTACAGTACATACACTGAAATTGGTCTCTCCCAATTGCTCCTAAGTTTGCTTTCACTGATGTGATGCTATCGTTAAACACTTAGGTTGTGAATTCCATACTTGGTAACCGAAATGACTGGATTCCAGAATAATATTCATGGATTTTAAACCATTTGCAATCTTGGATTTCAATGCAGTCCGTCTAAAGATAGAGTTTTATTTCATGGTTAATTAGTTATTGTTATTATTATCATTTTTGAAAGCAAATGTTATTCTAATAAACTCCCGGGATCATTTCGCACAGCAAGTCCAATGTCAACAACCCACATTTTGCCACAAAAACAAAAGTTTAAATGAAAATCTTAGAAAATAATAGGTACTCACCGCTTCTAGACTGACAGTAGCTTAGCATGACATCTTGATAAGTTAATTTTGTTCCAATAAACATGATTCACAGGTATAATATGATGTAAGAATTCATTGAACACAATCATTACACTTTCACATTTTACACTGACTACCGTCTTCACAGTCAGGGTTTTTCAGGCCAAAAAACCCTCAAGTTTGGCCTTTTTGAAATTAGTTGGCCTTTAGTAACATTATGAAAAAAGTGGGCTTTTAAATACTGTATTTTTTGGCCTTTTTTTCTAATAGTGGGTTGGCCTTTTAAAGCTGTGGTTGATTAGAAGTTAGCTTTTTCTCGTTTAGAAAACCTGGCAGCCCTGTTCACAGTTGCGCACGTCAGTGACGTCACCTATTGTGTGAATGTGTCAGACAGATCATGATTCATTGGACAGTGAATTATGGATGTTGTAAAATCAATTAATACATTTTTTATTGCTATTGTTGGTTTATTTATATTAAAGAAAATTTTAACGAAGATTTTATGTCCATAGGGAATATTCGAACACAATTATTACACTTTCACAGTTCACAGTTCACACTGACTACCGACTTCACAGTTCCGCACGTCAGTGACGTCACCTATTGTGTGAAATTGTGAATGTGTCAGACGGATCATTGGACAGTGAATTATGGATATTGTAAAATCAATTAATCATTTTTTTTATTGCTTTTGTTAGTGTATTCATATTAAATGAAATTTTGACTTCATAGTTGCGCACGTCACCTATTGTGTGAATGTGTCAGACAGATCATTGGACAGTGAATTATGGATATTGTGAAATCAATTAATCCTTTTTTTATTGCTATTTTTTGGTGTATTCGTATTAAAAAAAATCCTAACGAAGATTTTACGTCCATAGGGAATCTTTACATATTCTCAAGTTAGATAAAAAGAAAAAAAAAATGATTGAATTATGGATATTGTAAAATCAATTAATAAATTTTTCATTGCTATTGTTGTGGTATTCATATTAAAGAAAATTTTAACGAAGATTTTACGTCCATAGGGAATATTTACATATTCTCAAGTTAGATAAAACAAAAAAAAATATTAATTGATTTTACATCCGTAGTCCAGTGATCCACCTGACACATCTACACATATCACACATATTTAAATTCCTCATACTTTCGTTTTTAAATAGTTTATTCAAATAGTTTTGACTATTTAAATATTAATTTATGCTTATATGCACAGTAGTCCTATAAAGGAGAACTATGGTTCCTTGTTCCCTTTATTAATTGCAACTTGCGATTTGATATCACACATATCTAAATTTCTCATCCTTTCGTTTTTAAATAGTTTATTCAAATAGTTTTCACTATTTAAATATTAATTTATGCTTATATGCACAGTAGTCCTATAAAGGAGAACTATGGTTCCTTGTTCCCTTTATTAATTGCAACTTGAGATTTGATGACGTCACGATGCGTAACTGTGAGTCTGTGAAGTCGCTATCACACATATTTAAATTCCTCATCCTTTCGTTTTTAAATAGTTTATTCGAATAGTTTTCACTATTTGAATATTAATTTATGCTTACATGCACAGTAGCCCTATAAAGGAGAACTGGTTCCTTTTTCCCTTTATTAATTGCAACTTGGGATTTGATGACGTGCAAACATATCACACATATTTAAATTCCCCATCCTTTCGTTTTTAAATAGTTTATTCGAATAGTTTTCACTATTTAAATATTAATTTATGCTTATATGCACAGTAGCCCTATAAAGGAGAACTGGTTCCTTTTTTTCTTTATTAATTGCAATTTGGGATTTGATGACGTCACGATGCGTAACTGTGAAGTCGGGTACTCAGTACAGTGTTGCCAGGTGGGTTAGTGTAAAATTCCCCAAAACTCTTGATAAAAAATCCCCATTTCCAGAAATATATTTTCTTCTAATACAGAAATGACTCGCTATACTTCACGTAATTGTAAATAAACTAATTGCAACAATATAAAGGTTTACTCATCTCTGTTTCTTCTTCATAGATACATGTAGATAATATCGTCACTAGTCATCCAAAATCCCCAAACCTAAGGATAAATTCCCAAATGTAGGGATAAGTCTCCAAATCTAGGGGATAAATCCCCATATCTGGCAACCCTGACTCGGTAGTCAGTGTGAACTATGAAAGTGTAATAATGGTGTTCGTTTTCGACGAATTTTGTATCATATTATACCCGGGGATATTATTTATTGGAACAAAATTAACTTATCAAGTTGTCATGCTAAGGTACTGGCAGTCTAGAAGCGGTAAGTACTTATTATTTTCCAAGATTTTTATTTAGACGTTTTCTTTCAATAGTATTAGACCGAACAAGGACGACTTGTTCTGAAGTGCCTTGAGCTTCACGTATGTTTTCATTAATACATATTATATGTATATATTCACTTGTATTTATGTTCCTTTTGCAGG
>NC_090763.1:45874901-45882401 GCF_036898095.1 Palaemon carinicauda
CACAAGCCGGCCAGGCAAAGATTTTCAGCTTCTCGTTATGTTATGAACGTTAGCAAGCCCTGGCCACAAGGTAGACAAGAAAACTTTCAATTCCGACGTAGGTATGATCACTACGCTAGCTGTATGTTTTTACCTGAGTGCACTTGCTCACGAGCATGTTAAAGACGCTACAGCTAGTCGATGATCAAATTCTTTGGGCAGTAATGTTGCGATATGTTGCACATACATTATTCCCGTTCAGGCTCATTTTCAAACACCTACCCGGAGGCAAAGAATTTATGCATGCGCATTTGCATGCAGGCATTGCAGATCCGAGCAAGCAATCTTTCTGCTAACAAGGATTATAGACCATCTTATAGTTAGAACTCCGTTCTAATAAGTCAATAGTTTTGATGGCTATATTGATTATGGGAAGTCAGGTTATGCATTACCCTCCTACCTTCCCATACCCAAATATAGGTCGTCTACCCTCAAGTAGACTTTACCTTCATTCCAGGCAGATCCTTCCTAACTTTCCGGTCGACCATGTCGGTTTTTAAAATACTTTCATTTCGAAACTTTACATAAGCGAATCTGTTTTCGGGAAGGGAACATCTGAAACTTATATCAGTTTTGCTGATCGGAAACGACATAATACAAACGTTTTTGTCATTAGTAGGAAGAAAAAGGTCTCGTTTGCAGACATTGATCAACATTCTCCTACTGAGTTCCGGACGCAACTAATAAAATGGGCTGCGCCCATATGTTCGTCCCGCTTCCCTGGTCTGTGTTACTGGTTCATACATGGTCGTATGAATAAATTTCCTATCCGTTAATAGAATGAAGACACGTCTCAATCTAACCTTTCGGAAGTATTTGCGTGTGACCTGTCTCTTGCCCGACAACGATTGCTAAGGAGATTCACTGTAATAACATCTCTCTAGAGAAGATAGGATTCCCCCCTACATAGAAGTTGTGTGCAACTGGTTGTACGTCTTGACATGTATCAACTTGAGATATTTACTTACGAAGCAATCTCTCGGCCACTCGAGTGTAACCAAGGAGAATTGACGGTTCTCTTGTAGCAAGTTCCTTGTTCCATTGAGTGGAACTTGCTAACCCTTTGAGGGATGGGTAGCAACAGTCACAATATTTGGGAAATGTTGGCTACCCTTCTGGATAATTGGTTGACCAGGTAGGCCACAGCCCATCCCATTTTTTGATAATCGGAGGGGAAATTTTTTTCTTTTTTTCGCATGGATAAGTTGCTGATGCAACCCGTCTTCACTACACTGTTGTCCGACATAAACAAAGGAGGAAGTACCTTTTCACAGTGCCTATGCCAGCAGGCTGTGGAAATCCTCAGGTGGATGGAAGATGATTTGGTTGCCTTATCAACTTGTTTTATCCCAGGCAAGAAGAAGATGCTTGCGGACAATCTGAGCAGAAGGACTTGTGTGGTTGGCTTCGAATGGTCCTGGAAACAATAGATAGCAACACAGTTTTGACTGCAGTGTTCATTGACAATCGACGTATTTTCCAGTACCAGATCCTGGGCATTCTGGCTGGAGACTTTTTAACAACCGTGGAACAGAATGGACGTCGATGCATTTCCCCCCTTCTGCCTAGTAAGGAGGCTACTGAACAAGGTCAGGGCATTGTAAGATCTAGCAATGACCCTCATAGCTCTACTGTGACAACATGCAGAATGATTCCCGGACCATGTTACAGACCATGAGGGAGCTCCCTACTCTTCCCGATTTACTCAGACAACCACACATAAAGATTTTCCATCTAGCAATAACATCGCTACGAATTCACGCCTGGGATTATCCAGCAGCTGCTCACAAAGAGATGCTTTTTGAAGCTAGTAGCAAAGCACAGGGTAGAATACCTCTAGAATTTGTCTGCCACAGTGTACCAGGCGAAGTGGTCCGTGTCGTGGATGGGTATTGCTTAACTCAGTTCCTGTAGACCAACAATAACGGAGTTCTTATTGTACTTCAGGGAGGAAAAACTATTGCTCGGCTTTAGGCCTCATCTTCAAGCTGAATCAAGTTAACATTTCCTACTCAATGAATTGTGTCCCCTCATATGGTACTTTGATTGTACCTGCCCTCAATCGGAAGTCAGACCACCTCCTTAGAACGTTATCAAGGCCGAACATTCTCTGAAAGGAGCCTCTTCGTCAAAATTCTGACCGATACTTGACTCTGAAGATGGCCTTCCTTCTAGCTTTTGGCCTCTGCCAAGAGAGTCAGTGAGCTGCATGGTCTCTTCTATGACGTCATCACCCATTCAAGGGAATGGGGGCAAGTGATACTTGGTTTTGTCCCTGATTTTGTAGCCTAAGACTCAAAATCTAGCTGTAGTGGATCCTAGATTCGGCCCCTTCCAAATTGAAAGTCTACGGTCTGTAACAAATAATTCTAATCAACTGTTATTTTGCCCTTTGAGGGCACCCAGGAAATACTTAAAAAGAACGGCATAAGCCTGTCCTCAGATCAACAGCCTCATCGAAAGCATGGGGAGAACCAAAAGGAAGATCACAAAAAAAAAATCAATTTCTTCTTGGATCAGACAGGTGATTGAGAAAGCCATTCCACATGCCCTCTCATCGTCTGAGCAACGTCCCCGTGCACGCAGTGTCAGGGGTGTAAGCACATCCCTGGGATTCCGTAAGAATTTTTATGAGACACAGGTATTGCTAGTAGGTGTGTGGTAACATCAAACAACATTCACTGCCCACTACCTATAAGACATAACCCACAAGGTCCTAGACACATTATCATTAGGTAAATTTGGAAATAATTTGTATTTTTCCTAGCCATGCAAAACTGGATCTCCTTACACATACTGGTCCCGCCGTCACCTTCCCCACCTTCCCCCGAAAAGTCCTACCGCATTTGCAAAGTGATGGTCAGTCACTACTGCTGGTGTGGGATGGCTAGCCTACCCCGCTACTTCCCTACCTCCCACTAACTAACAGAGAGTAGTTACACCTCATAAAAGCTTTAACGTCTTGTTTCATCTTTGCTGATATGAATACTCTAATGTAAAGAACTTCGTGTTTGTATAGATAGGTGAAATGGAAATTATTTCAAAATTTGTCATTTTTATCACTGATGTTGGTCCCAATCCCCCATGGTGCATACTGTATAGGATTTCCAGTATATCACCTCATGATAGGTAGTATATCTTCTATTATTGTGTTAGTTCAGAGTAGTTAGCACAAAAGTACTCTACAATTTAGATCATAATGTGTATATATATCATCATCATCATTCCTCCTAATACTATTGACACAAAGGCTCAGTTAGATTTCGCCAGTCATCTCTATCTTGAGCTTTTAAATCGATGCTTATCCATTCATCCTTTCCTACTTCATGTTTCGTAGTCCTCAGCCATGTAGGCGTGGGTCTTCCAACTCTTCTAGTGCATTGTGGGGCCCAATTGAAAGTTTGGTGGACTAATCTCTCTTGGGGAGTGCAAAGAGCATGCCCAAACCATCTCCATCTACCCCTCACCATGATCTCATCCACATTTGGCAGTCGATTAATCTCTCTCATGGTTTCATTTCTAATGCTGTCCTGCCATTCAACTCCCAATATTCTTCTGAGGGCTTTGTTCTTAAATCTACAAAATTTGTTGGATATTATTTCATTGTTATGCCGTAACTCGTGTACATACAATAACACGATCTCACTAAACTGATATATAGCCTGGTTTTTATATGTAATTTTTGGCCATTTGATTTCCAAATTTTACTTAACCTATCATTGTCTGATTTGAATTTTTTAATCTTTCATTCAATTCAAATTCTAAAGATCAAATGTTAGAGATCACAATTCTTAAATATTTTAATGATATGGACTTCATTAATCCTTTCTCCTTCCAATGATTTTTCATCTTCCAATGCATATTCTGTTCTCATCTCTGTCTTTCTTCTATTTATCTTGAGCCCAACCTTATGTGATATTGCATGAATTGTGGTAAGCAAGCTTTGCAAGTCCTGTGGTGTTCTGCTAATAAGGACAACGTCATCAGCAATCTCTAGGTCAGCAAATTAACTGTTACCAATCCAGTCCAATCTTTCTCAACCATCCCCAACTGTTCCAAAATCCATGAGGAGGATAAACAACATAACTGACAACACATTCCCTAAGAGTACTCCACTGTTCACTGGAAATTCATTTGATAGGCCTCCACTAACATTAATTTTGCTCTTGCTGTGCGCATGAACAGACTTAATCAGATTACATATTTAAGAGGAATTCCATAATAACGTAGGATTCTCCACAAAACTGGCCGGTGCACACTATCATAGGCTTTTTCGTAGTCCACGAATGCCATCAAAAGGGGATTTCTATATTCTACACATTGCTGTACCATATGTCGTAAAATAAAAGTCAGGTCAGCGCAACTTCTACCTTTTCTAAATCCTGCTTGTTCATCTCTCATCTTTTCATCAACCTTTCTCTCTAGTCTCTTTAGAATGAGCGTACTATATATTTTCATGACAACTGACGTAAGTGTGGTGCCTCTGTAATTATTGCAATCAGTCAGATCTCATTTCTTTGCCATTTTCCACCAACACTCCCAATTTAAATTCATCAGGATTTGTTTCTTTATGCTACATTCTACAAAATAATCTTGTCAGTAGTATTTGGGGGTCACTTCGTTTTCAGTCTATCATTTCAGCAATTATTCCATCGTAACCAGAGGCTTTCCATCTCTTGAGTTTTTTAATGATAGCTTCGACTTCAAACACACTGGATTCATTCATGGGCACATCAAGGTCTTCCTCAGCCTTAGGTATATCAATCTAATTATACCCTGCATATCTCCTATTCATAACCTCACTAAAGTGTTCCATCCAACATTGCCTTTCTTCATCATCTGTTGTTATAACAGATATATATGTCTTTTTGATGGGCATATGTTTCTTCTTGGCCCAGTAGAAATTTCATTAATAATTCTATGAGCAATACTTACACCATAGCCACTCCCTGAATTCATAGCTTTGTCAGCCTCATCTGCTTTCCTATCTAAATACTCTCTCCAGTCATTCATGACTTTTCTTTTGCCCTCACTATCAATACTGGAATAGTTAGCATGCTCTACCTTGTAATTTTCATTACTTCCTTGAAACTTGCAACAATCAATTTCAGTTTGTCTTCTTTTTATAGTATTCCAAGTATCATTTGAAAATCATGGTTTTCTCTTTGTAATTGTATGTCCCGAAATTTCATTACCAACTGACTGATATATGTTCTTAATATCACACCATTCCTCTTTAATTATCTTCTCATCTTCTCTTAAAGTTTCTAAGACTGCAAATCGATTCCTTCATTCAATTGCAAATGTTTCTCTGTGCTCATCTTCTAGAAGCTTAGTTGTATCAAACCTTTGTATTCTATCTATATTTCTGCTGGGTGCTTTCAGTTCTAATTTCAGTGTGGCAATGACGAGCTTTAGCATTGAGGTCACCAATCACAATTTTCATACCACCCTGGGATCTCTTTTATTGCACACTGCAGTTCTTCATAGTATTAATCTTTCCTTTCTTCAGGGGAACAATTTGTTGGTCCATAGCAAACTATAATACTCATATTACATTGTTTTGATTTAAACTTTATCATCATCATCATCATCCATCACTAATCCAATGTAGGACAAAGGCCTCAGACATTTCCTTCCACTCGCGCCTTTTTATGGTCTTTCTATGCCAGTCTATACCCGTAAATTTCCTTGTAAATTTTTATATTTTAGCAATATCTTGTCTTAGCTTGGGAGCTTGGGTAGAGATCGGGTGGGACTCTGAGCATTGTCGCTATCCCTTGCCTTTGGCGTTCATGAGCGGCCTTTAGACATTTGGAGGCATTTACCGATGGTTTAAATTCAGGGCACACTATCGGATGTCCTGTAATCCAATAAAGCAAATCATATTTAGCCTAGTTGTTGGTCTTTGCCTCTGTTAATCCAAGAGATAAGTACATTGATTGATGTTTTAGCTTTAGCGCTGGATTTAGAAATGGGAAAAACACCAAATCATACACTGACTAAAGTACATTACTTACTTGGTAGCTTTTAGTTCCACACACTAACTCATAAAGCTACAAATGTAACTCTTCACCTTAAATTCTTCTTCTTCTTTGGAAAGTCTACCTTACTCAAATAGGAGAAGGCCAGTCAAGTGGTTTTCTTATGTATCTTACCAATGTTAGAGAAAGGAAAGAGCAACTGGGTTATTATTAGCCTTTGGTTTTCTTATGTCTCATCTTACCAATGTTAGAGAAAGGAAAGAGCAACTGGGTTATTATTAGCCTTTGGTTTTCTTATGTCTCATCTTACCAATGTTGGAAAATGGAAAGAGCAACTGGGTTATTATTAGCCTTTGGTTTTCTTATGTCTCATCTTACCAATGTTGGAGAAAGGAAAGAGCAACTGGGTTATTATTAGCCTTTGGTTTTCTTATGTCTCATCTTACCAATGTTGGAAAATGGAAAGAGCAACTGGGTTATTATTAGCCTTTGGTTTTCTTATGTCTCATCTTACCAATGTTGGAGAAAGGAAAGAGCAACTGGGTTATTATTAGCCTTTGGTTTTCTTATGTCTCATCTTACCAATGTTGGAGAAAGGAAAGAGCAACTGGGTTATTATTAGCCTTTGGTTTTCTTATGTCTCATCTTACCAATGTTGGAGAAAGGAAAGAGCAACTGGGTTATTATTAGCCTTTGGTTTTCTTATGTCTCATCTTACCAATGTTGGAGAAAGGAAAGAGCAACTGGGTTATTATTAGCCTTTGGTTTTCTTATGTCTCATCTTACCAATGTTGGAGAAAGGAAAGAGCAACTGGGTTATTATTAGCCTTTGGTTTTCTTATGTCTCATCTTACCAATGTTGAAAAATGGAAAGAGCAACTGGGTTATTATTAGCCTTTGGTTTTCTTATGTCTCATCTTACCAATGTTAGAAAATGGAAAGAGCAACTGGGTTATTATTAGCCTTTGGTTTTCTTATGTCTCATCTTACCAATGTTGGAGAAAGGAAAGAGCAACTGGGTTATTATTAGCCTTTGGTTTTCTTATGTCTCATCTTACCAATGTTGGAGAAAGGAAAGAGCAACTGGGTTATTATTAGCCTTTGGTTTTCTTATGTCTCATCTTACCAATGTTGGAGAAAGGAAAGAGCAACTGGGTTATTATTAGCCTTTGGTTTTCTTATGTCTCATCTTACCAATGTTGGAGAAAGGAAAGAGCAACTGGGTTATTATTAGCCTTTGGTTTTCTTATGTCTCATCTTACCAATGTTGGAGAAAGGAAAGAGCAACTGGGTTATTATTAGCCTTTGGTTTTCTTATGTCTCATCTTACCAATGTTGGAGAAAGGAAAGAGCAACTGGGTTATTATTAGCCTTTGGTTTTCTTATGTCTCATCTTACCAATGTTGGAGAAAGGAAAGAGCAACTGGGTTATTATTAGCCTTTGGTTTTCTTATGTCTCATCTTACCAATGTTGGAG
>NC_090763.1:45897401-45899901 GCF_036898095.1 Palaemon carinicauda
TAAAGGTCGCTCATGAATTGCAGAGGCAACAGTAAGTGACAAATGTCCCAGAAGGACAATGTCCTAGACAGCGCCACTGAACTAGTGTGAGCAAAGGTCCAGTTAGACAAGTTCCATTGTATGCCTAGGTCCGGCTGGTTATTACACGAGATCCTCAAAGTAAAACAACCAATATGAGAACATAATAGGAACTTTTACTCTCACAAAATAAAATGAAGAATTTTCAAATAGAAAAAAAAATAAACACCAAACCAAGACTTTAGTGAGAGAAACGGCACTTGCTTCTTGTTAGTTACCCAAATCTTAATACTAATGGAGTAATAGCGATTCGAAGACAGTGGTGGAGTTTTTTACTGGTCACACAATAGCGGAACTTGTTCTCCACACTATTTTTAGTTGAGAAAGCACTCGCAGTAGTAAGTGGAGCCAAACATTGTCATTATTATTATTATTATTATTATTATTATTATTATTATTATTATTATTATTATTATTATTATTATTACTTGCTAAGCTACAACCCTAGTTGGAAAAGCAGGATACTATAAGCCCAGGGGCTCCAACAGGGAAAATAGCTCAGTGAGGAAAGGAGAATTAAATTTTAAGAATAGTAACAACATTAAAATAAATATCTCCTAAATAAACTATAAAAACTTTAACAAAACAAGAGGAAGAGAAATAAGATAGAAGAGTGTGCTCGAGTGTACCCTCAAGGAAGAGAACTGTAACCCAAGTCAGTGGAAGACCATGGTACAGAGGTTGTGGCACTACCCAAGACTAGAGAACAATGGTTTGATTTTGGAGTATCCTTCTCCTAGAAGAGCTGCTTACCATAGCTAAAGAGTCTCTTCTACCCTTACCAAGAGGAAAGTAGCCACTGAACAATTACAGTGCAGTAACCCCTTGGGTGAAGAAGAATTATTTGGTAATCTGTGTTGTCAGGTGTATGTGGACAGAGGAGAAAATGTAAAGAATAGGCCAAACTATTCAGTGTGTGTGTAGGCAAAGGGAAATGAACTGTAACCAGAGAGAAGGATCCAATGTAGTACTGTTTGTCCAGTTAAAAGACCTCATAACTCTCTAGCGGTAGTAGAATTTGCCCTGCTAATCTGTGGAGAGTCGGAAAATTAGCTGGGGATCCTTCCTTCGACCAAAATATTTCTGGTGCTCAATCACAGAGTTCTTATTTCAGCTCTACATTCTCTTGGTCAATTAGTTCCAGTTGGATTTCCCAGCATCTGCCTATTTGCAGGTGAAGTTTTGCTTTGGCAGAAAATTCTGTGATATGTCACTATAGTCAATTCTTTTTAGTGAGGCAGAATTGCACCGACTCGCAGGGGTACCCTCTTTAGCTCGGAAATGGTTCCTACTATCTGATTGGTTCGAATAATCTTGGCTAACCATTCAGCGATCAGGAAACTTTTCCGAGCTAAAAGGGCACCACTGCGATTCAGTGCCAATGCGCCTCATTAAAAAAAATGAGTATAGAGACTGGCCATATATATACATAAGCTCTCCCAAATCCACCCCCCCCCCAACATCCTTAGCTCATAATGCTAGTGAGGTTACAGACATTACTAGACACTATTGAGATTGAGCTGGTATCGAATCCAGGTAAGCAGCTCTTTTAATAGAAGGCCATTCTAGAATAAAACCATTATTCTTTAGTCATGGGTAGTGTCATAGCCTCTGTACCATGATATTCCAGTCTTGGGTAGAAGTTCTGTTGCTTGAGGGTACATTCGGGCACACTATTCAATTTTGTTTCTCTTCCCCTTGTTTTGTTAAATTTATAGTTTATATAGTTTATGTTTTATCGATTTTTTTTTTGAAATGTCAACTACTGCTGTGAGACAGCGTGTGATTATAGTTAGCTTCACTCTGTTCCGGTCTTTACTGGCTGTCTTCATTAATACTAAAGCATTTTTATAGTGGTTTATCTCGCATAAAGTTCTCTTATCTCCAGTACTATTCTTTTCGGGAGACCCAGTACTTGTAGTCGGGCCTCCGACCGAATTCCATGGAGATCGTTTTGAGGAACTGCCAAAATATGTTTCTATATACGTAGCCTCGTTGCTCACATCTCAGGGCTAACCAAGGAGGCTAACGTTAGGGCTGTCATATCTTTATAGCCGCATAATGTGGTTTGACCAGTGTTGACCAGTGCTTGTCGTGAGCTCCCATCATTGCGTGTCGCATTTGCATCATTGCTTGTCGTAACCATCTCTTTTACTGGCTACTGCAAGATTGCTGTTATTTCGCTCCGTGTCTTCAGCAAAGTCTGCCGGCTGTGTCAAGCTTTTTGGGTTATCGTTTCTCGATTTTCTTTTTATGCCTTTATCGCCAACACTGTTGAGGGCCATCTCCAACAAAGTTCCCAGACTCTGACGTTCTTGTTCGTAACTTCTAGCGTTGGGTGTGGAATCACAAGACCAATTTGTTATTTTTTTCCAGAGGCGTCGTTTTCATCAAGGTCTTCTTCCCCCGTCGTATCTCCATC
>NC_090763.1:45907401-45927401 GCF_036898095.1 Palaemon carinicauda
ATATTTAGCGGTTATGTGTATATATGTCTTTCGTGAAGCCTGTAAATGATTGAACCTGCAGGACCTTGAGCTAACTCCTTAGAGGAAAAAATATTTAGCGGTTATGTGTATATATGTCTTTCGTGAAGCCTGTAAATGATTGAACCTGCAGGACCTTGAGCTAACTCCTTAGAGGAAGAAATATTTAGCGGTTATGTGTATATATGTCTTTCGTGAAGCCTGTAAATGATTGAACCTGTAGGACATTGAGTTAACTCCTTAGAAGAAGACAAATTTTGCGGTTATTTGTATGTCCTTTCCGAGTGGGGATACCTTAACGAAGAATGGTATCTCTAAACCTGCAGGACCTTGAACTAACTCCTTAGAAGACAAATTTAGCTGATATGTGTATGTCTTTTCCGAGTGGGGATACCTTAACGAAGAATGGTATCGCTAATATCAGTAAGGCTGTACTATAGTCCATTTCTTTTAGCGATGCAGATTTGCACCGACTCGCAGCGGTGCCCTTTTAGCTCGGAAAAGTTTCCGGAGCGCTGATTGGTTGGACAAGATAATTCTAACCAATCAGCGATCAGGAAACTTTTCCGAGCTAAAAGTGCACCGCTGCGAGTCGGTGCAAATCTGCATCGCTAAAAGAAATGGACTATAGTCAGGACCACCCATACTTGGTTGGTTTGCTGTAAGAGATCAGACGGAAATCTCCCACCATCATCCATCCGCAGTGGTTAGACTGGTGATGAAATCTGGCCAAACTCCAAAGATGAATGAGGACATTTCCGAGGCCTTTTTCCTGCAGTGGACTAGAAACGGCTGCATTTGTTGTTGTATGTACACGAAGTACCTGATTATAATTCGTGCAATAATTCAATAAGTTTGTGCGTTTGTACTATTATTTAGAATGGATAATAACTGACATGCATACCTTGAAAGTCGGGATGTTCAGATATTTCAACTCATTTAGTTAATTTCTTCATTGTCATTAACTTTAAACATAAACAGGTCAATTTCTGTAGGGGGTTTTTACTTCAACATTGACCCCATTTGGATTTGAGTGATCAATGAGGTCGGTAATACTTTGGTTTTTCGCTGGGTCGGCCAGTTGACGTCCTCTCCTATCAAAATCTGATGAAGGGTTTTCGGAAAGTCTGAGAAAAAAATGATATACAAGGAATGTAATTTGCATGCCTATATATATATATATATATATATATATATATATATATATATATATATATATATATATATATATATATATATATATGTGTGTGTGTGTGTGTGTATATATATGTATATATGTATATATATGCATATATATTAGTAAATATATTTATGAGCAAAAATTGTTTATTTAATTTTCCTTTTCTAATATTATGATAAAAAGCCCTAAGATAATTTGAGAAATCTGATAGAAAATATTATAAGATTAATCTATTACAGCTTATAGTAAAATTGTGTGATGTGAATGCCTATTGAATTGTAAATTTCATAACAACAATAAAAATGATAAAGAGAATATCAACAATGCGTAAGAATTATGGCGATGTTATTTGATATTAATCATGATAATCGCAAGGATATTGATTATAAAATTTCACTTATTATATATATTGTGGAAGACTGGTTTGTCATTTCTCCGATTATTAATAAGTATTAAGGATTTTGCAACCTTGAAAACGACTTTTCTGTTTTTTTTTTTTTTTTTTTTTTTTTTTTTTTTTTTTTTTTTTTATAATTGCTCGTAAATGCGCAAGTAGCCCAATATTTTCTTATTTTGATTAAAATTTCACTTATTTTGTATATTATAGAAGACTGGTTTATCATTTCTCCGATTATTAATAATTATTAAGGATTTTGCAACCTTGAAAACAACTGTTCTGTTTATTTTTTTTTCTTTTTTAATTGCTAGTAACAGCGTAAGTAGCAGAATTTTTCTTTTGATTAAAAGTCTCAATAAATTGCTTCTATTTTAATAAGAATGACGTATAGCCTAGGATTAATGCCATCAGTGTACCTCAATCAATTCACTGTAGTTGTAGTTGCATCCACTGTATAGCGTTCTACCTTGCTTCGAATCTAGCTTCCTTTCTACCATCCCTACGCCCAACCTCCCCTAGCTATTTCATCATAATGCAGTTTTACCCAGCCGTTTACTGACCTCTCCGTGCCCAGCGCTGGCTCTGTAGCTAAGCCACCTTAATGGAATCCAAATTATAATATATATATATATATATATATATATATATATATATATATATATATATACATATACATATATATATATATATATATATATATGTATATATATATGTATGTATATACATACATATACATACTTGCGCATGTACCCCTCTTCCCTAGGAGCGGGGATAGACCGAGTAGTTATAGATCTGACAATGCTGTTGTGACCGGAAAATAAATAAATAAATATATATATATATATATATATATATATATATATATATATATATATATATATATATATATATACGCTTGCATACATACTTACAGTTGTATAGTCTCACACTTGCGCTTTATGTATAGGGGATATATATATATATATATATATAAATATATATAGATATATATAAGTATATGTATATATATAAGTGTATATATATATATATATATATATATATATATATATATACACGTAAATTATATATATATGATTATATATATACTGATTACTTTTAGTAAAAGGGCGGCGGTGGTTGACGCCGCTTCGGTTCCTTCCGCCCGAATTGTTGCTGGACATATTTCTTGAACGAAACGGAGGACTGTAGCGAGGGTCTGATCTAAATGAATGTGAATCCTTTAAAAGTTGAAAGATTAAAAACATTCTTCTAATTTATTTCTTTCATTTTGAAAATAATTGTGCGACTGTAATTATACGCAGTTTTTTTTAATGAGGCGCATTTGCAGAGAATCGCAGCGTTGCCCTTTTAACGGAAAAGTTTCCTGCTATCTGATTGGTTAGAATTATCTTGTCCAACCAATCAGCGATCAGGAAACTTTTCCTGAGTTAAAAGGGCACCCCTGCGAATCGGTGAAAATCTGCCCCACTAAAAAGAATTGACTATAGTATGAGTAATTGTACAGAAACTAAGACTCATAGAGGAACATAGTGATACAAAGCATAAGGAGATAGAAGTTTAATTCTGGTGAGGGTTACTGCTTTAAAAGTCGTTTTAATCGAAAATCTCTTAGAATCATTTCGCTTCTTTGATAAGAAAACTAATATTTTTATACCGAACAACCAATTGATGAGGGGGAAAAGAGCAGAAAAGAGATATTTAAAACTCGACGTTCGTTTATGAATGGGAAAATCAAATTAAAAATATTAGCTTCTGGTCTGCTGGGGAATCGAACTCGGGCTCAAGAAACTGAGGTTCGCTTCTTTGACAAAAACATCAACTAATATTTTGTTACCGAAGAAGCAATTGGTTAGGGTTAAAAGAGCAGAAAAGATATATTTAAAACTCCACGTTCGTTTATGAATGGGGAGAACAAATTAAAAATACTAGCTTCTGGTCTGCTGGGGAATCGAACTCGGGCTCAAGAAACTGAGGTTCGCTTCTTTGACAAAGACATCAACTAATATTTTGTTACCGAAGAAGCAATTGGTTAGGGTTAAAAGAGCTGAAAAGATATATTTAAAACTCGACCTTCGTTTATGAATGGGAGAATCAACTCAAAAATATTAGCTTCTGGTCTGCTGGGGAATCGAACCCGGGCCCAAGAAACTGAGGTTCCATTGACTTTTTTCTCTTTCATTATGTTATGTGTTGTTGGTGGCAACATGTATCGTTTCCTTCCTCCTTAATCATCAATATCATCATCATTAGCCGTTACTTATCCACTGAAGAACAGAGGCTTCAGATATGTCTTACTTGCGTCCGTTTAAATTTTTTTTATTTTTTTCTATGCCAGTCCACACCCGCAAATTTTCTTATCTCGTCATTCCATCGTCTTTTATTCCTTCCCATGCTTTTTTTGCAATCTATGGGGACCCAATCTTCTCTTCCATCTGTTATCTATTATTTGTTATTCTTTATCTTCAGTTTTATAAAGACGCATTTACGCTTGTCTGTAAAACTCGTATGGAACTCGTAACATTCTCTCTCTCTCTCTCTCTCTCTCTCTCTCTCTCTCTCTCTCTCTCTCTCTCTCTCTCTCTCTCTCTTATCTGTTATTCTTTAGCTTCAGTTTAATAAAGACGCATCGACGCTTGTCTGTGAAAACTCGTATGGAACTCGTAATCTCTCTCTCTCTCTCTCTCTCTCTCTCTCTCTCTCTCTCTCTCTCTCTCTCTCTCTCTCTCTCTCTGAATTTCTGGACGCGTCGAATCCCATAAACCCTCCATAATCTCACCTTTGGTGGATTCAACAGCTTCCACTCACCTGGGAAAAAAAGACTTCCAGTATCTCGGCTTTCTTTTAGACCTGGTTTGAATTTCAGATTTTTGCTTGTCTTCTTTGGTACAGTTTTTGTGACGCCATATCACTCTTTTATGCAATCTGTCTTTGGAAGGGATCTAGAAATGCTGAAAAGGGTCTCTCTCTCTCTCTCTCTCTCTCTCTCTCTCTCTCTCTCTCTCTCTCTCTCTCTCTCTCTCTCTCTCTCTCTCTCTCTCTCTCTCTCTCTTATTCTTTAGCTTCAGTTTTATAAAGACGTATCGAGGCTTATCTGTAAAAACTCGTATGGAACTCGTAACATCTCTCTCTCTCTCTCTCTCTCTCTCTCTCTCTCTCTCTCTCTCTCTCTCTCTCTCTCATCTGTTATTCTTTAGCTTCAGTTTTATAAGGACGCATTTACGCTTGTCTGTAAAAACTCGTATGGAACGCGTAATCTCTCTCTCTCTCTCTCTCTCTCTCTCTCTCTCTCTCTCTCTCTCTCTCTCTCTGGAAGCGTCGAATCCCATAAATCCTCCATAATCTCACCTTTGGTGGATTCAACAGCTTCCACTCACCTGGGAAAAAAAGACTTCCAGTATCTCGGCTTTCTTTTAGACCTGGTTTGAATTTCAGATTTTTGCTTGTCTGCTTTGGAACAGTTTTTGTGACGCCATATCACTCTCTTTTATTCAATCTGTCTCTGGAAGGGGATCTAGAAATGCTGAAAAGGGTCTCTCTCTCTCTCTCTCTCTCTCTCTCTCTCTCTCTCTCTCTCTCTCTCTCTCTCTCTCTCTCTCTCTCTCTCTCTCTCTCTCTCTCTCTCTCTCTCTCTCTTTTTTTTTTTTTTTTTTTTTTTTTTTTTTTTTTTTTTTTTTTTGACCGCTAAGCCTCAAGTCCCCCGCTTTCAAATATTATTGTTTTTTTCCGGATGTGACAATGTTTGGAGGGATTATTTTGTTGACGTAAAGAGATTATAGGGATATAATCTTACCATGACCCTAACTAGGAGTATTCACAAGAGGCATTTTGAAGGTATCACATCTGACATCTAAGTCATTTGCGAAAGAATATATATATATATATATATATATATATATATATATATATATATATATATATATATATGATAAATTTTGCATATTTAGACGTGTTTTTTTCATATTCAAATAAGCCATATATATTTTTGATACATTTATATATATATATAATATATATATATATATACATATATATACATAATATATATATATATATATATATATATATATATATATATGTATATATACATTCAAATAAGCCATATATATATTTTTGATACATTAATGTCTGGATTCTCTTAACGACCTCGGGATCAGAGCCCCAGGCGAAATCACACAAAGACAAGAGCTTGTGTCCGGCCGGGAATCGAACCCTGGTCGGCAAGCTTGTATAGACAGTGACTAAACCACTTGGCCAATTGGTTTAGTCACTGTCTATACAAGCTTGCCGACCAGGGTTCGATTCCCGGCCGGACACAAGCTCTTGTCAAGAGGTTTAGTCACTGTCTATACAAGCTTGCCGACCAGGGTTCGATTCCCGGCCGGACACAAGGTCTTGTCTTTGTGTGATTTCGCCTGGGGCTCTGATCCCGAGGTCGTTAAGAGAATCCAGACATTAATGTATCAAAAATATATATATGGCTTATTTGAATGTATATATACATATATATATATATATATATATATATATATATATATATTATGTATATATATGTATATATATATATTATATATATATATAAATATATATATATATATATATATATATATATATATACATATATATATATATATATATGTATATATATATGTATATATTGTATATATATATATATATATATATATATATATTTATATATGTATATATATGCATATATATATGTATATATATAAATATAGATATATGTATATATATAAATATATATATATATATATAAATAAATAATATATATATATATATATATATATATATATATATATATATTCTATACAGTATATATGTGTGTATAAATGTTTATATGCATGTAATGTATATATGCATATATATTGTGTATTGTAATGTATATTTATATCTATACACATATTCCATATATACACATGTATACACATGTAAATATACAGACATATATGTAAAACGTCCGTATGTATACATAAAGTTACATGAAATCGTTACGTCAGTCACAAGTCGCTCCGGAGAAAAAAGTGACCCATCCGTCGATGTTTATATAAATAAGGTTTTGAATCACAGAAGAGGAACTGAAATCCACACTCGCTGTTAAAACAAACAACAAAAACAACAACGAAACCAATCATGGAACTTGTTTCTTGCAAATCATACCTTAGTTTCCCTTTCAATGTAGCGATCTCTTTTAATGTTTGGTCTATCAGTGTCCCTCTCAAGCAAGATTAGTTATCAGATGGTTTATTAACCCTTTTACCTATGCCTTGATGAAGACATGTTTGAGGCCTTTCTCCTGCAGTGGACTAGCAACGGTTCCATTTATTGTTGTGATTTGATGCCAGAGGCTGTGTTTAGTATCTTTCCCGTTACGAAATACGAAATATCATAATCGATATTTGTTCTTTAACTTACAAAAATGAATCAACCATAAATTTAATAACATTGTTATGGTTGTGATGGGATGCCAGAGGCTGTGTTTAGTATCTCTCCCGTTATAAAATATTATAATCGATATTTGTTCTTTATCTTATTAAAACGAATTAACCATAGATTTAATGACGTTGTTATGGTGTAGGTATTGACGCCAAATGAAATAAGAAAGGTTGCGAGTTAAGCTATTTATTGTTAAAAATAGTGATCACTGGCGATCCATAATGATTATGATATGGTAAGGTATAGTGAAATTATTTTAATGACGATGTTATGGTATATGAATCGACGCCAAATGAAATAGGAAAGGTTGCGAGTTAAGCTATTTGTTCTTAAAGAAAGTGATCACTGGCGATCTTTAATGATTATGTTATGGTTAGGTATAGTGAAATAATTATTTTAGTCTAGTCCCCGTAGATAAACGAAGTTTCGATAAGTTTTTTCCTGTTACGCTTCATAAAAAGTATTATTTGACTTGAAGTCCCCGCCAAAAGGGACAAATCCTATTATATGTTTTTTTTTTTTTTTTTTTTTTTTTTTTTTTTTTTGCGAGCATCACGATTTCATTCTTGATAACTAACTCCCATTGACATTTGCAAACTTTTCTCATGTAGGGCTTAAGATAAAATTAGAATTATAGAACTTATAGCAAAAGTAGATAGAATAAGATGTCGTTAGGGTTTTTACGGTTAGGTAAGGCA
This sequence comes from Palaemon carinicauda, assembly GCF_036898095.1. Taxonomy (NCBI): domain Eukaryota; kingdom Metazoa; phylum Arthropoda; class Malacostraca; order Decapoda; family Palaemonidae; genus Palaemon; species Palaemon carinicauda. Next base: position 45,915,146 of record NC_090763.1, read on the forward strand.
AACTTGGTAATAAAATTTAGTTACAAATATACACTGACACTGTTAAACTAAAAATCAGATGTCAGAATTGCAGGGTCGGCTCAAGTAGCCTACCTTTGGCATATTTTAAAACAGAAATTGCTCTTAATTACAAAAAAACAAAAAAAAAAACTGTGCGTATCATTAAATGAATTAAACTGATTTTATAAAATCTAATTCCACATACTCCCCAAATCTTGCATATCATTGTTTCGTGGGTATACAGCATCAAATTTACAAAATAAAAATTATAAAATTTAATTACGCATATACTGTATACAAGAATACATATTGATTGATTTTCTCAGTGAACGATAGGTCACTGTTTCCTATTGGTCTTTTTATACATTGCCTCAGGGATGGTGACATCGCTTGAAAACGAGGCTGGGTTGAAAGCATCTCTTGAAAATGGGAATAGGTTGAAAACCTTCCCTAGAGAGGCTATTTAAAATATATCCCCATGTCGGTTCATTAGTGAAGGGGGTTCTCAGCTCAAAAGGTATCCCGCATTGAAGAAAATTGGCGAACCCTGAGTATGCAAGAACAGTCTATAGAAATGCTTGAAGTATACAAGATTTGCCATAAAAATCACTCAGTCTTTTCAGCTAGAGAGAAGTATGCATGGATTTGCCATACATATATATGGTTGGCAAATATATTTACAGTGTAAATGAAGCCACAGTACTTTTCGTCTTTGTCTTTAAGGTGACCTGTCTCCAGAAACGTTAGAATCAAACAATTCTTCTTCAACCAAGGGGTTAACTACTACACTGTAATTGTTCAGTGGCTACTTTCCTCTTGGTAAGGGTAGAAGAGACTCTTTAGCTATGGTAAGCAGCTCTTTTAGGAGAAGGACACTCCAAAATCAAACCATTGTTCTCTAAGCCTTGGGTAGTGCCATAGCCTCTGTACCACGGTCTTCCACTATCTTGGGTTAGAGTTCTCTTGCTTGAGGGTGCACTCGGGCACACTGTTCTATCTAGTTTCTCTTCCTCTTGTTTTATTAAAGTTTTTTATAGTTTATCTAGGAAATATTTATTTCAATGTTTTTACTGTTCTTAAGATATTTTATTTTTCCTCGTTTCCTTTCCTCACTGGGCTATTATCCCTGTTGGGGCCCCTGGGCTTATAGCATCCTGCTTTTCCAACTAGGGTTGTAGCTTAGCAAGTAATGATAATAATAATGATAATAATAATAATATGATAAAATCTTTCGTATTTTTCTATCTGTATTGATTTTGAAATTTCCTTACCTGTCCTCCTACCTCCATTCTTCCCTTTATCTTTCCAATCGGGTATCAACTCTCCAAACCATTTCTTCTTAGCAAATGCCAAAGAAATCCTAAAATTAAAAGGTAATTGAATATATTGAATGATTTTGTGAATTTCCAGGATTTTTTACGAAATGGGCGCATTGCAACAGATGTATTTCAATAGAAGGACTTTGAATAACATAAGATGATAGGATCGCGTAAAATATATCTGGGTAATTTTACTATTACTATTTATGAATGAAAATAGTAAGTGAAAGGTAAATAATTCGTAGAAAGTTTTATAGTAGAAAGAAATATATTAAGCTGATTGAATTTATTATTATTATTGTTATTATCATTATTATTATTATTATTATTATTATTATTATTATTGTTATTATTATTATTATTATTATTATTATTATTATTATTTCCGTAAGATTTAGTAAAATTTACGCTTCTTCAAAACAAGCTGATGGTCAACGTAGTTGCACTAATTTTTGAGTAGTAAAAATGACAGTAACTTAATTAGATCATTGTCTCCGAATTAGTTGTGCTTTGAGTATGTCGTTTAGTAGAAATAGAAGCCTGAAATGAGACGTAAGAGTTGTATTCTCTTCATCCTTTTAATGTTGTTGTTGTTCGTTTAGTAGAAATAGAAGGCTAAAATGAGACTTATGAGTTGTATTCTCTTCATCCTTTTAATGTTGTTGTTGTTGTTGATGTTCGTTTAGTAGAAATAGAAGGCTGAAATGAGACGTATGATTTGTATTCTCTTCATCCTTTTAATGTTGTTGTTGTTGTTGTTGTTCGTTTAGTAGAAATAGAAGGCTGAAATGAGACTTAGGAGGTGTATTCTCTTCATCATTTTAATGTTGTTGTTGTTTTTTTTTATGAATATAGAAAATAATGACTATTTAGGGGAAAGGGACAGTGGGGAGAGGCGGGAAACCGTGATATTATTTTTGTATTTAGATGAAACGAACTCAATAAATATTAAATTTGTCACTAATATAGATAGAACATTTTTGGCCACCGGGAAATAGATTCATAATGCAGACCTATAGAAATTCGAATTATGGGATTCAGAAAACGGGAATCTATCATTGCTGTTTGTAACTCTTGTATCATCATCATCATCAGTCGTAATTAGTCCACTGCAGGACAAAGGCCTCAGAAACGTCCTTCCACTTCCGTCTGCAGATCTTCTTACCTCGTCAATCCAATGTCCTCTCCTCCTTCCATTGCTACTGCAGGACAAAGGCCTCAGAAACGTCGTTCCACTTCCGTCTGCAGATTTTCTTACCTCGTCAATCCAATGTCCTCTCCTCCTTCCATTGCTACTGCAGGACAAAGGCCTCAGAAACGTCGTTCCACTTCCGTCTGCTGATTTTCTTACCTCGTCAATCCAGTGTCCTCTCCTCCTTCCATTGCTACTGCAGGACAAAGGCCTCAGAAACGTCCTTCCACTTCCATCTGCAGATTTTCTTACCTTGTCAATCCAATGTCCTCTCCTCCTTCCATTGATACTGTAGAAAAAAGGCCTCAGAAACGTCCTTCCACTTCCGTCTGCAGATTTTCTTACCTCGTCAATCCAACGTCCTCTCCTCCTTCCATTGCTACTTTTGCAATCTCTATAAACCCATTCGATTATTCTTGTCCATTTATTATCCGTCATTATCTGTCAGTACTAAATTTACCTCAGCTGCGTATTATGTGCGAAGGGGAAGGGACGAATACTTAAGCTTTAATTAGCTTTAAATCCTAATGCAAACACATGCTTGAAATTACTGGAAGAGCATCAATTGCACCATGCCCTAATTTGCAATCTTTTTAAAGTGCTAAATTGCGTTTTGCTTGTACATGCTTGTGATGCTGCTTCGCTCAAGTACCCGATTTACTGCGTCTACGTTGAGTGAGGGAATATGAAAGGTGTAAAGGTCTTGAAAGTAATCAGTTGTTAAGCTCTTCCATTTTAGATGGGGAACCTTACCTCTTAAGCTCTTCCATTTTAGATGGGGAACTTTACCTCTTAAGCTCTTCCATTTTAGATGGGGAACTTTACCTCTTAAGCTCTTCCATTTTAGGTGGGGAACCTTACCTCTTAAGCTCTTCCATTTTAGGTGGGGAACCTTAACCTCTGAAGCTCTTCCATTTTAGATGGGGAACCTTAACCTCTTAAGCTCTTCCATTTTAGATGGGCAACCTTAACCTCTGAAGCTCTTCCATTTTAGATGGGGAACCTTAACCTCTGAAGCTCTTCCATTTTAGATGGGCAACCTTAACCTCTGAAGCTCTTCCATTTTAGATGGGGAACCTTAACCTCTTAAGCTCTTCCATTTTAGATGGGCAACCTTAACCTCTGAAGCTCTTCCATTTTAGATGGGGAACCTTAACCTCTTAAGCTCTTCCATTTTAGATGGGCAACCTTAACCTCTGAAGCTCTTCCATTTTAGATGGGGAACCTTAACCTCTTAAGCTCTTCCATTTTAGATGGGCAACCTTAACCTCTGAAGCTCTTCCATTCTAGATGGGGAACCTTAACCTCTTAAGCTCTTCCATTTTAGATGGGCAACCTTAACCTCTGAAGCTCTTCCATTTTAGATGGGGAACCTTAACCTCTTGAGCTCTTCCATTCTAGATGGGGAACCTTAACCTCTTAAGCTCTTCCATTTTAGATGGGCAACCTTAACCTCTTGAGCTCTTCCATTCTAGATGGGGAACCTTAACCTCTTAAGCTCTTCCATTCTAGATGGGGAACCTTAACCTCTTAAGCTCTTCCATTTTAGATGGGGAACCTTAACCTCTTAAGCTCTTCCATTCTAGATGGGGAACCTTAACCTCTTAAGCTCTTCCATTTTAGATGGGGAACCTTAACCTCTTAAGCTCTTCCATTTTAGATGGGGAACCTTAACCTCTTAAGCTCTTCCATTTTAGATGGGGAACCTTAACCTCTTAAGCTCTTCCATTTTAGATGGGGAACCTTAACCTCTTGAGCTCTTCCATTTTAGATGGGGAACCTTAACCTCTTAAGCTCTTCCATTTTAGATGGGGAACCTTAACCTCTTGAGCTCTTCCATTTTAGATGGGGAACCTTAACCTCTTAAGCTCTTCCATTCTAGATGGGCAACCTTAACCTCTTGAGCTCTTCCATTCTAGATGGGGAACCTTAACCTCTTAAGCTCTTCCATTTTAGATGGGCAACCTTAACCTCTGAAGCTCTTCCATTTTAGATGGGCAACCTTAACCTCTTAAGCTCTTCCATTCTAGATGGGGAACCTTAACCTCTGAAGCTCTTCCATTCTAGATGGGGAACCTTAACCTCTTAAGCTCTTCCATTTTAGATGGGCAACCTTAACCTCTGAAGCTCTTCCATTTTAGATGGGGAACCTTAACCTCTTAAGCTCTTCCATTTTAGATGGGCAACCTTAACCTCTTAAGCTCTTCCATTCTAGATGGGGAACCTTAACCTCTTAAGCTCTTCCATTTTAGATGGGCAACCTTAACCTCTGAAGCTCTTCCATTTTAGATGGGGAACCTTAACCTCTTAAGCTCTTCCATTTTAGATGGGCAACCTTAACCTCTTGAGCTCTTCCATTTTAGATGGGCAACCTTAACCTCTTAAGCTCTTCCATTTTAGATGGGGAACCTTAACCTCTTAAGCTCTTCCATTTTAGATGGGCAACCTTAACCTCTTAAGCTCTTCCATTCTAGATGGGGAACCTTAACCTCTTAAGCTCTTCCATTTTAGATGGGCAACCTTAACCTCTGAAGCTCTTCCATTTTAGATGGGGAACCTTAACCTCTTAAGCTCTTCCATTTTAGATGGGCAACCTTAACCTCTGAAGCTCTTCCATTCTAGATGGGGAACCTTAACCTCTGAAGCTCTTCCATTCTAGATGGGGAACCTTAACCTCTTAAGCTCTTCCATTTTAGATGGGGAACCTTAACCTCTTAAGCTCTTCCATTTTAGATGGGGAACCTTAACCTCTTAAGCTCTTCCATTTTAGATGGGGAACCTTAACCTCTTAAGCTCTTCCATTTTAGATGGGGAACCTTAACCTCTTAAGCTCTTCCATTTTAGATGGGGAACCTTAACCTCTTAAGCTCTTCCATTTTAGATGGGCAACCTTAACCTCTGAAGCTCTTCCATTCTAGATGGGCAACCTTAACCTCTGAAGCTCTTCCATTTTAGATGGGCAACCTTAACCTCTGAAGCTCTTCCATTTTAGATGGGGAACCTTAACCTCTGAAGCTCTTCCATTTTAGATGGGCAACCTTAACCTCTGAAGCTCTTCCATTCTAGATGGGCAACCTTAACCTCTGAAGCTCTTCCATTTTAGATGGGCAACCTTAACCTCTGAAGCTCTTCCATTTTAGATGGGCAACCTTAACCTCTGAAGCTCTTCCATTTTAGATGGGGAACCTTAACCTCTTAAGCTCTTCCATTTTAGATGGGCAACCTTAACCTCTGAAGCTCTTCCATTTTAGATGGGGAACCTTAACCTCTTAAGCTCTTCCATTTTAGATGGGCAACCTTAACCTCTGAAGCTCTTCCATTTTAGATGGGGAACCTTAACCTCTTAAGCTCTTCCATTTTAGATGGGCAACCTTAACCTCTGAAGCTCTTCCATTTTAGATGGGGAACCTTAACCTCTTAAGCTCTTCCATTTTAGATGGGCAACCTTAACCTCTGAAGCTCTTCCATTTTAGATGGGGAACCTTAACCTCTTAAGCTCTTCCATTTTAGATGGGCAACCTTAACCTCTGAAGCTCTTCCATTTTAGATGGGGAACCTTAACCTCTTAAGCTCTTCCATTTTAGATGGGCAACCTTAACCTCTGAAGCTCTTCCATTCTAGATGGGGAACCTTAACCTCTGAAGCTCTTCCATTCTAGATGGGCAACCTTAACCTCTGAAGCTCTTCTATTTTAGATGGGCAACCTTACCTCTTGAGCTCTTCCATTCTAGATGGGCAACCTTGCCTCTTGAGCTCTTCCATTCTAGATGGGCAACATTACCTCTTGAGCTCTTCCATTCTAGATGGGCAACCTTACCTCTTGAGCTCTTCCATTCTAGATGGGCAACCTTACCTCTTGAGCTCTTCCATTCTAGATGGGCAACCTTACCTCTTAAGCTCTTCCATTTTAGATGGGGAACCTTAACCTCTTAAGCTCTTCCATTTTAGATGGGGAACCTTACCTCTTAAGCTCGAGGACGAATGACGACATTGAATTAAAATAACTTAGTGATATTATTATTATTATTATTATTATTATTATTATTATTATTATTATTATTACTAGCCAAGCTACAACCCTAGTTGGAAAAGCAAGATGCTATAAGGCCAAGGGCTCCAACAAGGAAAATAGCCCAGTGAGGAAAGGAAATAAGGAAATAAATAAATGATGAGAATAAATTAACAATATATCATTCTAAGAACAGTATTGACGGAAAGGCAATGCGAATTTTATATTTAAATGCTACGTTTGTCTCTTCTTTTTCAATGTTATCCTTAAGTTAAGGGGTCGGTTGCGGCGGGTTGCCTGATGCCCTCTCCAATATCTATTAAAAACATCCTCTTCCACCAAACCTCTTTTCTCCATATGATCCTCTACCTAATCACACCATCTAATTATCTCTTTGTTTGGTTGGGAAATGGATGAACAAGTGCATATTTCTGAACAAACTTTGTGTATAAAGTATTGCTTTATTAGATTCTTTGGGAAAATTGTTGAACAAGTGCATATTTCTGAATAAACTTTGTGAATAAAGTTTTGCTTTATTAGATTCTTATGATTAATGTCTCGGTAAATGATTTCACCGTGACTCATTATTGACATTTTTCAGTGGTATGTGAAAGTCATCTCATTATAAATAGGCCTATATTTTGTTTAAATGTCCTACGTATATGGGATACTGATTAAAGCAGTCCTTTCTGAGTGGGGTTACCTTAACATGGTAAAAGGGGTTGTGTATCGCCATGATCACCTGTTCACCAACCGCCCGTTGAGATACTACAGCTAGAGAGACATGGGGTCCTTTGACTGGCCAGACAGTACTACATAGGACCCTTCTCTCTGGTTACGGTTCTTTCCCTTTGCCTACACAGACACCGAATAGTCTGGCCTATTCTTTACAGATTCTCCTCTGTCCTCATACACCTGACAACACTGAGATTGCCAAACAATTCTTCTTCACCCAAGGGGTTAACTACTGCACTGTAATTGTTCAGTGGCTACTTTCCTCTTGGTAAGGGTAGAAGAGACTCTTTAGCTATTGTAAGCAGCTCTTCTAGGAGAAGGACACTCCAAAATTAAACCATTGTTCTCTAGTCTTGGGTAGTGCCATAGCCTCTGTACCATGGTCTTCCACTGTCTTGGGTTAGAGTTCTCTTGCTTGAGGGTACACTCGGGCAAACTTCTATCTAGTTTCTCTTCCTCTTGTTTTGTTAAAGTTTTTATAGTTTATGTATGAAATATTTATTTTGATGTTACTATTCTTAAAATATTTTATTATTCCTTATTTCCTTTCCTCACTGCTATTTTCCCTATTGGGGCCCCTGGGCTTATAGCATCACGCCTATCCAACCAGGGTTGTAGCTTAGCTTTTAATAATAATAATGATAATATAGGTGGGTTTGCTTTGATCTATCAGACTAAAGTCTCCCACCATCACCAATCCTCTGGATAGCGTGGTGTTAAAAACTGCCCAAACCCCAGACATGAATAAGGAGGCATTTGTCATTCTGTGGAGTAGCAACAGCTGTACTTGTTATTATTGTTGTGAGATTAAACCAGATGTTCCTTTGCAGTTCGTAAATTATTATTAATCATAAGCTAAAAGTAAGGAGTAATTTGCTCAAGGTCAACTTATGAATAACTTGCTTTTAATTTTTCTTTTTTTGATTTTCATTTTAATTTTTACAAAAAGTAGTTACCAAAAATAATAATAAAAAAAAAACGCCCAAATTCAACTGATAAAATTCATATTAACGTTTTTGAAATTTTTATTCAAGGAAAATTGGCCATTCTCTGTTTGATTAGAGTTAAAAAAAAATAAAACCACACAACCAAATTCAACTGATAAATTTCATATTAACGTTTTTAGAATTTCAATTCCATGAAAACTGGTTACTCTCTGTTTGATGTATTGTATCGCTTTCTTATAAACATTTTGAGAAAATACAATATATATAATGTTCAAGTTTAAGTTCATAGTTTGTGTGTGTGTGTGTGTGTGTGTGTGTGTGTGTGTGTGTGTGTAGATGAAGGCAATATTTATTGGATAATTTTAAAAAACGATGATTTTCTCTGAGGAAGGAAGTGAAGATGATGGATTGATGTACTAAAAGTTTCCAAGTGTGAACTGGCATAGGAGGACCATAAACAGATGCAATAGGAAGGATGTGTCTGAGGCCCTTGTTCTGCAGTGTTCTAGATACGGATGTTGATGATGATGATGATGATGAACTTTTATTTACATGTCTCCATTCTATGAAGGAACACCCTCATAGTTAAAGAGTTAGATGACGTCATAGTTAAGGTGGCATAAGAGCAAGTTAACCCAGTAGATGACGTCACTTCCGAAGAAACTAGGAAAAGCTCTTGTTGGAGAGAGAGAGAGAGAGAGAGAGAGAGAGAGAGAGAGAGAGAGAGAGAGAGAGAGAGAGAGAGAGAGAGGATGGCAAAAGTAATGAAACTAGGAAAAGCTCTTGTTGGAAACTTTAGAGAGAGAGAGAGAGGATGGCAAAAGTAATGAAACTAGGAAAAGCTCTTGTTGGAAACTTTCCGGGAATGGTCCTTAGGAATCGGAAAACTATCCCGAATCCATTTGGTTTTGGCGACAGACAGAATCGGAGGAAATTATCATGATATTGGAAAATGCTCCGGAGAAAAAAAAAACAAATGGAAAATGCTCCGGAGAAAAAAAATTGATATCCATTCACTTTTAAATGTAAAGAAAAATGGAAAATGCTCCGGAGAAAAAAAAATACCCATTCACTTTTAAAAGTAAAGAATAATGGAAAATGCTCCGGAGAAAAAAATATTGATATCCATTCACTTTTAAAAGTATAGAAAAATGGAAAATGCTCCGGAGGAAAAAATAAAAAATTACCCATTCACTTTTAAAAGTAAAGAAAAATGGAAAATGCTCCGGAGGAAAAAATAAAAAATTACCCATTCACTTTTAAAAGTAAAGAAAAATGGAAAATGCTCCGGAGGAAAAAATAGAAAATTACCCATTCCCTTTTAAAAGTAAAAAAAATGGAAAATGCTCGGGAGGAAAAAATAAAAAATTACCCATTCACTTTTAAAAGTAAGGAAAAATGGAAAATGCTCCGGAGGAAAAAATAAAAAAAATTACTCATTCACTTTTAAAAGTAAAGAAAAATGGAAAATGCTCGGGAGAAAAAAATAGAAAATTACCCATTCACTTTTAAAAGTAAAGAAAAATGGAAAATGCTCCGGAGGAAAAAATAGAAAATTACCCATTCACTTTTAAAAGTAAAGAAAAATGGAAAATGCTCCGGAAGAAAAAATAAAGAATTACCCATTCACTTTTAAAAGTAAAGAAAAATGGAAAATGCTCCGGAGGAAATATATGAGAAAATAAAAATGATACCCATTCACTTTTAAAAGTAAAGAAAAATGGAAAATGCTCCGGAGGAAAAAATAAAGAATTACCCATTCACTTTTAAAAGTAAAGAAAAATGGAAAATGCTCCGGAGGAAAAACTAGAAAATTACCCATTCACTTTTAAAAGTAAAGAAAAATGGAAAATGCTCCGGAGGAAAAAATAAAAAATTACCCATTCACTTTTAAAAGTAAAGAAAAATGGAAAATGCTCCGGAGAAAAAAAAATTGATATCCATTCACTTTTAAATGTAAAGAAAAATGGAAAATGCTCCGGAGAAAAAAAAATACCCTTTCACTTTTAAAAGTAAAGAATAATGGAAAATGCTCCGGAGAAAAAAATATTGATATCCATTCACTTTTAAAAGTATAGAAAAATGGAAAATGCTCCGGAGGAAAAAATAAAAAATTACCCATTCACTTTTAAAAGTAAAGAAAAATGGAAAATGCTCCGGAGGAAAAAATAAAGAATTACCCATTCACTTTTAAAAGTAAAGAAAAATGGAAAATGCTCCGGAGGAAAAAATAGAAAATTACCCATTCACTTTTAAAAGTAAAGAAAAATGGAAAATGCTCCGGAAGAAAAAATAAAGAATTACCCATTCACTTTTAAAAGTAAAGAAAAATGGAAAATGCTCCGGAGGAAATATATGAGAAAATAAAAATGATACCCATTCACTTTTAAAAGTAAAGAAAAATGGAAAATGCTCCGGAGGAAAAAATAAAAAATTACCCATTCACTTTTAAATGTAAAGAAAAATGGAAAATGCTCCGGAGAAAAAAAAATACCCATTCACTTTTAAAAGTAAAGAATAATGGAAAATGCTCCGGAGAAAAAAATATTGATATCCATTCACTTTTAAAAGTATAGAAAAATGGAAAATGCTCCGGAGGAAAAAATAAAAAATTACCCATTCACTTTTAAAAGTAAAGAAAAATGGAAAATGCTCCGGAGGAAAAAATAAAAAATTACCCATTCACTTTTAAAAGTAAAGAAAAATGGAAAATGCTCCGGAGGAAAAAATAGAAAATTACCCATTCACTTTTAAAAGTAAAGAAAAATGGAAAATGCTCCGGAAGAAAAAATAAAGAATTACCCATTCACTTTTAAAAGTAAAGAAAAATGGAAAATGCTCCGGAGGAAATATATGAGAAAATAAAAATGATACCCATTCACTTTTAAAAGTAAAGAAAAATGGAAAATGCTCCGGAGGAAAAAATAAAGAATTACCCATTCACTTTTAAAAGTAAAGAAAAATGGAAAATGCTCCGGAGGAAAAACTAGAAAATTACCCATTCACTTTTAAAAGTAAAGAAAAATGGAAAATGCTCCGGAGGAAAAAATAAAAAATTACCCATTCACTTTTAAAAGTAAAGAAAAATGGAAAATGCTCCGGAGAAAAAAAAATTGATATCCATTCACTTTTAAATGTAAAGAAAAATGGAAAATGCTCCGGAGAAAAAAAAATACCCTTTCACTTTTAAAAGTAAAGAATAATGGAAAATGCTCCGGAGAAAAAAATATTGATATCCATTCACTTTTAAAAGTATAGAAAAATGGAAAATGCTCCGGAGGAAAAAATAAAAAATTACCCATTCACTTTTAAAAGTAAAGAAAAATGGAAAATGCTCCGGAGGAAAAAATAAAAAATTACCCATTCACTTTTAAAAGTAAAGAAAAATGGAAAATGCTCCGGAGAAAAAAATAGAAAATTACCCATTCACTTTTAAAAGTAAAGAAAAATGGAAAATGCTCCGGAAGAAAAAATAAAGAATTACCCATTCACTTTTAAAAGTAAAGAAAAATGGAAAATGCTCCGGAGGAAATATATGAGAAAATAAAAATGATACCCATTCACTTTTAAAAGTAAAGAAAAATGGAAAATGCTCCGGAGGAAAAAATGAAGAATTACCCATTCACTTTTAAAAGTAAAGAAAAATGGAAAATGCTCCGGAGGAAATATATGAGAAAATAAAAATGATACCCATTCACTTTTAAAAGTAAAGAAAAATGGAAAATGCTCCGGAGGAAAAAATAAAGAATTACCCATTCACTTTTAAAAGTAAAGAAAAATGGAAAATGCTCCGGAGGAAAAACTAGAAAATTACCCATTCACTTTTAAAAGTAAAGAAAAATGGAAAATGCTCCGGAGGAAAAAATAAAAAATTACCCATTCACTTTTAAAAGTAAAGAAAAATGGAAAATGCTCCGGAGAAAAAAAAATTGATATCCATTCACTTTTAAATGTAAAGAAAAATGGAAAATGCTCCGGAGAAAAAAAAATACCCATTCACTTTTAAAAGTAAAGAAAAATGGAAAATGCTCCGGAGGAAAAAATAAAAAATTAC
>NC_090763.1:45932401-45939901 GCF_036898095.1 Palaemon carinicauda
CATTGTCAGTTTATGTTGATACCTCTTTCTCATAAAGATTCTTCAGTTTCCATTTTTCTTAGCTGCTTCCTCACTAATTTAATGCCAATAAAAAATCTTTAGCATTAATAGCCACTATAGGCTACTCCTACATTAGTCCGCTAGATAGCAGGTTGATCCAGGCACCAGCTACCCGTTGAGGCACTACAGTAGTCCAGAGAATCATTGGATTCTATATGTGCTGGCTTAGCTTGGGTATTATTATTATTATTATCATTACTATCCAAGCTACAACCCTAGTTGGAAAAGCAAGATGCTATAAGCCCAGGGGCTCCAACAAGGAAAAATAGCCCAGTGAGGAAAGGAAATAAGGAAATAAATAAATGAAGAGAACAAAGACAATTGGGTGTTGGATCCTACTCTAGGTATGGGTCTTGTGTTTACCTATACATACACCGAAGAACCTGGCATATTTGGTACATAGTCTACTTTTTTTCCAAACATCTAACAACCGTAAGAAATCCATGTGGCAGTTTTGAAGGTAGATCTATAGTTAATTCTTTTTAGGGAGGCAGATTTGCACCAACTCGCTGGGGTGCCCTTTTAGCTAGGAAACGTTTCCCGGTCGCTGATTGGTTGGACAAGATAATTCTAACCAATCAGATAGTAGGAAACTTTTTCCGAGCTAAAAGGGCGCCGCTGCGAGTCGGTCCAAATTATAAATATTATTATTATTACTTGCCAAGCTACAACCCTAGTTGGAAAAGCAAGATGCTATAAGCCCAAGGGCTCCAATAGGGAAAAATAGCCCAGTGAGGAAAGGAAATAAATAAATGAGGGGAACAAACTAGCGCCTCATTAAAAAAAATTAGTATAGTTACTGTTCAGTGGATTTTTTCTCTCATGGTCAGGTTAAAAAAGAGCACCCCAATGTTTTCTATTCTTGGATAGTGCTATAACGTTCATCAAGGTCTATATAATACAATCTATTGGCATTTGTAACATGTCTTTCCAATATCTAGATTAAAGTCATCTTTTCGAGGGGTTATTTAGGCCGGGAGCACACTAACGACTCTGTGGCGCCACTAAGCCACAGCATCGTGTGGCGGGGATGTGGTCTCCTGTAGGTTTCCATTGTTTTCAAAGCCACGCCTCGCCTGTGGCGGGGATGAGCGACTGAGAGCGACAGTCGCTTGCCACAGTCGCTAGTTTGCGCGGCAAAACTTGAAAACAATGGAAACCTATGGGAGACCACATCCCCGCCACACGATGCTGTGGCTTTGTGGCGCCACAGAGTCGCTAGTGTGCTCCCGGCCTTAAGCACACTCTTCTGTAAATAGCGAGTGCCTCTTTCGTGCTTTTATTTATTAGAGATGCTTGATGGTTCATGAAGAGATTTGCTTTCCCTTTTCTTTATCTTTATCCAAAGTTGACCTTCATTTTCAAAATTACCAATGCCGCCTTTTTCTCCTTATAGTATCATGATCAAGTCGTTATTGTTATTAATTCGGTTATTTCTCAATTATATTCTATTCAATACTTCTCAGTATCATTTTCCTTAGTGGGATGCTTTCCCTAATTCTCTGTATCATTTTCCTTAGTGAGATGCTTTCCCTAATTCTCTGTATCATTTTCCTTAGTGAGATGCTTTCCCTAATTCTCTGTATCATTTTCCTTAGTGAGATGCTTTCCCTAATTCGCTGTATCATTTTCCTTAGTGAGATGCTTTCCCTAATTCGCTGTATCATTTTCCTTAGTGAGATGCTTTCCCTAATTCTCTGTATCATTTTCCTTAGTGAGATGCTTTCCCTAATTATCTGTATCATTTTCCTTAGTGAGATGCTTTCCCTAATTCTCTGTATCATTTTCCTTAGTGAGATGCTTTCCCTAATTCTCTGTATTATTTTCCTTAGTGGGATGGTTTCCCTGACGACGGCTGAAAGTTGATTACATAATTAATCCATCATGCTGTTATGCCAATAACCATTACTAACATTCGGTCCACCATGTTGATAATTTCCATACACTCCCTAACCCTAAACTTCTCACCCTTTAAGTCTGTTGCCTATATTTATAACTGCTTACTATCCTCAAGTGAAATTGTTCCCGGAATAATTCCGTCATCAAAAGCAAACGGGTCCCTTTTATTAATTTCTAAAAGTTCTACTGTATCAAGGATATTGCGTCTACTAATACATTATACAACAAAATTAAAGAGTATTTGGATTTTGTAAATCACCACTGTGGTTGGGCGATTGTCCCCCCCCCCCCCCCCCGGAGCCTGTGCGCACAGGCATACGCACACACAAATGACGCTTGTCTCATTACGATTCTCCTTAAAATTTAATATGTTGCTAGAAACGAGGACCACTTTTCGTGAAATTTTAGCAGAATTCAGATATATTTTTTCCTGTGTATTTCATTCAACTAAGCAACAGACAGACGAACAGACAGACAAACTGAACAAACTGGATTAATAATGAAATAACCTCGTCTGAGGTAATGAGAAAATCCTAGACTAAATCTTTCACTGTGTTGGGAAGTTATCGCCTACAGCGCACCTTAGCCTTTGCAGCGTCCCTTTGGCCCTTAGCTGCACCTCTTTTTAGCCATCTGCGTTACCTCCATTCCCACATCCCGTTTTCCATTTTGTGTCCAAAATATTTTTTAACCATTATTTCAAAGCAACTGCAAGTTTATATCAGCCGTAACATTGGCTCTGAATGATCTCCCCGGGCCTGTATATGGGCCATATGACCTAAATACCTTTCTTAGTTACTTTAATTTATCTTCCCACCACTGGCCAGTGACATAAGGCTGGTACAGTTCCTCTCCATCTGTCTCTACCCTGAGCCATTTCCCTGGCTTCCTCTTGGTTTTGGATTTCCTCTACAAGATCTCAGACAATTATGTTGATTCACCTCGTTCTTGGTCGTCCCAGCGGTCTTCTTCCTATTTGTACTGTTCTCGGTGCTCTCGTGGGGAGGCTGAAATGGTCTGGACATGTTGGGAGGATGGATATGAATAGAATTCATATCCATCCTCCCAACATGTCCAGACCATTTCAGCCTCCCCCTCTTCAGTCTGATACTGTGAGGCATTTGCCTCAGTCTCATCCTGATATCCACCTCGTTCTTGGTCCTACCAGCGGTCTTCCCATTTGTACTGTTCTCGGTACTCTCATGGGGTCTCTATCCCCATCCATCCTCCCAACATGTACAGACCATTTCAGCCTCCCCCTCTTCAGTCTGATACTGAGTGGCATTTGCCTCAGTCTCATCCTGATGTCTTCATTCCTAACAAAATCTCCCCATGTAACGTTAAGTATCCTCAGCAACTTCATGTAAAAAACATTCAACCTTCTCTTCTCTTCTGGTCAGTGCCCAGGTAGACGAACTATACATCAGGATTGGCAGTACTAAAGCATTACATATTCTCATCTACCTTATATACATAAATCATGTCCAGACCTTTTTTTATATTGCTTCACCTTGTGGGAGACACGGGCTCTTGCTTATAGCAGCCCGTACTTTCCAGACCTACTCTTCAATCTAACCCGTCGCTTTTGTTACTGTTATTTTTATTTTTTTTATTTTGTGTTGTTGCTATTTAGCAGTCTATGATTGAAGATGTAGATTAGAGAGGGAACATCCTTCTTTTTTTGAGAACCTTGAAATATTTATTTCAATGTTACTGATCTTAAAATATTTTTTTTTATTGTTTCCTTTCCTCACTGGGCTATTTTCCCTGTTGGAGCCCCTGGGCTTATAGCAGTCTGCTTATCTATTTAGCAGTCCTTAAGTGAAGTTGTAGATTAGGGAGGGAACATCCTTCTCTTTTGAGAACCTTGAAATATTTATTTCAATGTTACTGACCTATAAATATTTTATTTTTTATTGTTTCATCTCCTAACTGGGCTATTTTCTCTGGTGGAGCCCCTGGGCTTATAGCAATCTGCTTTATCCAACTAGGGTTTGAGTACTGCTCTTAAAATATTTTAGTTTTTATTGTTTCCTTTCCTCACTGGGCTATTTTCCCTGTTGGAGCCCCTGGGCTTATAGCAATCTGCTTATCCAACTAGGGTTGTAGCTTAGCAAGTAATAATAATAATAATAATAATAATAATAATAATAATAATAATAATAATAATAATAATAATAATAATCCGTGAGTAGGCGTCCTTCTTCGTTAGAGGACATTTTAACTTCCCATTAAGGACAGAAACATATATTGGGATGAGACAGATCAGCTACCCAGTAGTTAGTGCTATATAAATCAATTCTTATATGTTGTCTCCTATTTTATATTTCACTTTCCTGAGAGACAACTGCATTGTTTTGTAATTTTTTTTCAAAGAGAGTAAATTCATGTTGCAATTAATTTGCGTGCATTTTATTTGTGTTTGCGCTCTTGCTTGACTGTCATCATGAAAATGCATTCATGAGTCATTTCAGGACAAGCGTGTCCTATATGTTTGTATGTTTGTGCATGGGAATTGTACATGTTTAACTCTCTTTCAAGAATTATTACTTTGCTAAGTTTATCTCATTATCGAATATAATGGTAGAATGTCGAGGCCACTCTTCCCCCCCCCTTCCCCCCCTAAAAATAGAATCTAAAACTAGAGTAAAAATAATTAAGCTTTCATCTTGACAAAGACTCGAAGCACAAGAATATACAATTATGTTATAGTACCTCTCGTTCTCGAAAAGAGACCCACATCATAATTAGGCACCAACCAGAGCTTCAAGTAGGGGAGAGAGAGAGAGAGAGAGAGAGAGAGAGAGAGAGAGAGAGAGAGAGAGAGAGAGAGAGAGAGAGAGACGCTAAATCAAATGTATACTTATCATCAAATCGGTCCTAAAAAGGTCACAAAAAGCAAAGAATCTGGGAAAAAAAATTGACGTTTTGTATTAGATGAAAACAAACGAACAGTGTACGAAAACGTTGACACATGTAATACAAACACTTCGGCCAAAGCTCATCTCATTTTGTATATCCGGAGAGACCTCGGCCTCTCCCAGGGGCAGGGGTGGGTGGGGGGGGGGAGGAGGGGGGGGGAGGGGGGGGGGGTGGGAGGGTACTTCAACCAGTCCATATGTGGCATCGCCCTCTCTAACCCCGAACTTAGAAAAAAAAAGTTCTCCAGATCCAACCTCTCTGCCCTATCTGTAACCCCTTTTCCTAAAAATGTATGTATCTATAAAGAGAGAGAGAGAGAGAGAGAGAGAGAGAGAGAGAGAGAGAGAGAGAGAGAGAGAGAGAGAGAGAGAGAGAGTATAAGACCACTTCAGTCCCATACTAATAAAAGGCCTGATTTTGCCTTTTCCTAAAAATGTATGTATCTATAAAGAGAGAGAGAGAGAGAGAGAGAGAGAGAGAGAGAGAGAGAGAGAGAGAGAGAGAGAGAGAGAGAGAGAGAGAGATATATATGACCACTTCAGTCCCATACTAATAAAAGGCCTGATTTTGCCGTCCGTTCCCTCATGAGGGCTCTCGTCGCTCATTCAGAATTCATAGTTCCTTTGAATTTTTGATCGTCCACAATTTGTTTTTAATTTGCCGTGGAGGATTGTTCAGGATTGTTCAGCGCTGAAGAGCATCACAGGGAATCATCCTTTATCAGATTGTTTTATTAAGTAAAATAAGGAATTTTTCAATCCTTCTATTCTCTGTACCGGATAATCTCCTCCACCATCTTTGAGAGGTCCCTGGAATAGCCCTGGAATAGCATCCTTGTTGATCACTGCCAAGGCATCCCTCGGCTGGTAGTTTGAAGACATCCTACTTGACAGGTGGCTGGTTGACATCTGCCTTGACTGGTAGTTTAAGGTATGATTGTTCTCATCAAATCCAGAATAATGGTGGTAGCTTAATGGAAGTGTACCAACCGTGTGTCACACGATCGTACATAATTCATTTTGTATATATTATGCTTGTATCTTCGCTCTTCCCTCGCACTGAAAAGAACCAGAATAAACATGTCTGCGTTTCTCCTATGTAACATTGTCTGTTTTTCGAACATGAAATATTCTGTTGCCTTGAGGTTTTGTATATAAAGGAGAGTGTTCTATAATAAATTAACTCAGTTGCTTTCACAGTGCCTTTGAGTTCACAACCTTCTCTCGGCCCGTCACAGAAGTGTCCCTGCCTAGCGTTCTGTCGGACTCGGGTTCCTGATCCAATCAAGCTCGTTAGTTTCTTGTAGTGTCTGCAACCTCACCATCCTTGTGAGCAAAGGGTGGTTTGGGGGAGACAAGATGTCTACGCGATGATTCATCAGTAGCCATGGCCTGGACCTCCTTGGTCGTAGCTTGGATAAAGAGGGGGCTTGGACGCTGATCTTATGTATATACAGTATAGTTAGTCTCTAGGGCAATTTCATTTTCCTACTACGGAGTGGCACTGTCCCTTGTCTGTGCCATTCATGAGTGGATTTTAAACCATTAAAAAGAAATATTAATTTATATAGCCTTTAAAGACTATGGTTCTGTGCACGGGCAGGTTTTTTTTTTTTTTTTTTTTTTTTTTTTTTTTTTTTTTTTTTTTGAATAACTGATAATCATATGCAATCGATCAATTAACGTTTCTGCTGAAATTGAAAGAAAAAAAAATAGTTGTTGAATAAAAAATCTGAAAAAGAATCATGTGTTAGGTAAAGTAGACATAAGATATAGCGTCCAATAAATTGTTGAAATTAAGTTGGACGCTGCGTGGGATTCTTCCTCTTCTTTATTATTATTATTATTATTATTATTGTTATTATTATTATTATTATTGTTATTATTATTATTATTATTATTATTAAATGCTAAGCTACAACCCAAGTTGGAAAAGCAGGATACTATAGGCCCAGGGGCCCCAACAGGGAAAGTAGCCCAGTGAGGAAAGGAGACAAGGAAAAATAAAATATCTTAAGAACACTGACAACATTGAAATAAACATTTCCTATATAAACTATAAAAATAGTGTGCCTGAGTGTACCCTCAAGCAAGAGAACTCTAACCCAAGACAGTGGAAGACCATGGTACAGAGGCTATGGCACTAACCAAGACTAAAGAACAATGGTTTGATTTTGGAGTGTCCTTCTCCTAGAAGAGCTGCTTACCATAGCTAAAGAGTCTCTTCTACCCTTACCTAGAGGAAAGTAGCCACTGAACAACTACAGTGCAGTAGTTAACCTCTCGGATTTAGAAGAATTGTTTGCTAATCTCAATGTTGTCAGGTGTATGAGTACAGTGGAGAATATGTAATAATTAGGCCAGACTACTCAGAGAGTGTGTGTGTGTGTGTGTGTGTGTGTGTGTGTTTGTGTAGGCAAAGGGAAAATGAACCGTAACCAGAGAGAAGGATCCAATGTAGTATATACTGTCTGGCCAGTCAAAGGGCGGTAGTATCTCAACGGTGGTCTTACTTATTCTAGACATGGTAGGGTGTAACAGTTTATGGTTCTTATTTTTTCTTGTTCCTGTTTTCTACCAAACCATTTCCTATCACTTTAAAGTTATAGTTCAAGTAAAG
>NC_090763.1:45949901-45954901 GCF_036898095.1 Palaemon carinicauda
GAATTAATCTTAAAGAATAGACTCTCTGTGTTTCCCTGTGATTTGAAAAAGGGAAATGGAGAACAGCTTGTGTCAAAACTTCTCTTGTGGCCTATTGAAATATAAACACTCATTTTGAAGAACCCGCAAATTCCCAATCGCCATGAAACAGTGACGGAAAAACTTGAGTTATGAGTATGAAGTGAGTTACGATTCATGAAGTGACAAAAATAGATTAGAAAAAAAAATTGAAGTGGCAACTTCTCTAGACACGGCTGCGCAATTGATAGATAGCCTCAATTCGTTGTTGACCAAGTTGTTGGTTTTGGTGTTACCAAACGGTTGCAAAGTGAGTATGTTTCTTGCTCCCAAGTTCAAAATAATTTAATTATTCATTGTTAGGGTGTTAGTGTGTTTATTTCATTATTATTAGTTTATTACAGTAAGGTTATTTCTTTGTTCTGGTGGTTCTGGTGTCACCAAACGGTTGCAAAGTGAGTATGTTTCTAGCTCCCAAGTTCAAAATAATTTAATTATTCATTGTTAGGGTGTTAGTGTGTTTATTTATTTATCATTAGTTTATTAGAGTAAGTTTATTTCTTTATTCTTAGGCTGTTGCAGCAAGTTTATTTTTTATTATTAGTCTGTCAGAATTAATTTATTTCTTAATTATTAGGTTGTCACAGTAAGTGTAATCTTTATTGTTATTCTGTCAGAATTAATTTATTTCTTAATCATTAGGTTATCATAGTAAGTTTATTTCTTTGTTTTTATGTGTCAGAGTAAGTTTATTTCTTTAATATTATGTTGTTACAGTAACTTCATTTCTTTATTGTTATGTATTAGAGTAAGTTTATTTCTTAATCATTAGGTTGTCGTAGTGAGTTTATTTCTTCCTTTTAATGTGTCAGAGTAAGTTTATTTCTTTATTATTAGTTTGTTACAGTAAGTTTATTTCTTTATTGTTATGCGCCAGAGTAAGTTTATTTCTTTATTGTTATGTGTCAGGGAAAGTTTATTTCTTTATTGTTATGTATCAGAGAGAGTTTATTTCTTTATTGTCATCTGACAGAGTAAGTTTATTTGTTTATTGTTACGTTGTTCATCATCATCATCATCTCCCCCTACGCCTATTGACACAAAGGGCCTCGGTTATATTTCGCCAGTCGTCTCTATCTTGAGCTTTTAATTCAATACTTCTCCATTCATTATCTTCTATTTCGTGCTTCATAGTCCTCAACTATGTATGCCTCGGTCTTCCAATTCTTCTAGTGCCTTGTGGAGCCCAGTTGAAATTTGGGTGAACTAATCTCTCTTGGGGAGTGCGGAGAGCATGCCCAACCGTCTCCATCTGCCCCTCACCAAGATCTCTTATAGTTTCATTTTTAATCCTGTCTTACCATTTAACTCCCAATATTCTTTCCTGGGCTTAGTCCTCAAATCTACAAAATCTGTTGGACATTGTTTCATTGCCATAGCACGACTCATGTCCATACAGTAACACCGATCTCAATAAACCGATATATAGCCGTATTTTTATATGTAATTTCAGGCGATTTGATTTCCAAATTTTACTTAACATAGCCATTGACCGATTTGCTTTTTTTTCAATTTTTCATTAATTTTTCATCAAATTTTAAGGATCCTGTATTACAGATCATAGTTCCTAAATATTTGAATGATTCCACCTCATTAATCCTTTCTCCTTCCAGTGATATTTCATCTAACATTGCATATTCCGTTCTCATCATCTCTGTCTTTTTTATATTTATCTTGAGCCCAACCTTATGTGACATTTCATACATTCTGGTAAGCAAGCTATGCAAGTCCTGTGGTGTTCTGCTAAGTAGGGCATCATCATCCGCGTACTCTAGGTCAGCTAATTTCCTATTACCAATCCAATCCAATCCTTCTCCACCATCCCCAACTGTTCTATGCATTACAAAATCCATGAGGAGGATAAACAACATAAGTGATAACACATTCCCTTGGAGTACTCCCCTGTTTACAGGAAATGCATTTGATAGGACTCCACTAACACTAACTTTGGACTTGTTTCGCTCATGAACAGGCTTAATCAAATTTGCATATTTAAGAGGAACTCTTTGATAAAGCAGGACTCTCCACAAAATTGGCCTTTGCACACTATCAAAGGCTATTTCATAGTCCGCAAATGCCGTCAAAAGTGGATTTCTATATTCTACACAATTTTGTACCTCATTGCTTAAAATGAAAATTTGGTCAGCATATCTTTTACCTTTTCTAAATCCTGCTTGTTCATCTCTCAGTTTTTTCATCACTATTGCTCTCTAGTCTCTTTAAAATGAGCTTTCTATATATTTTTATGACAAATGACGTAAGTGTGATGCCTCTGTAATTATTGCAATCAGTTTTTTTTTTTTTTTTTTTTTTTTTTTTTTTTTTTTTTTTTTTTTTTTTTTTTTTATTCCACCAACATTCCTAGCTCCCATACATCAAGTACTGTCTCTTCACGCCACTTTCTACAAAATCATCTTATTTGTATTCTGGGATTCACTTCGTTTTCGGCCAATATCATCTCAGCAGTTATTCCATCGTATCCAGGGGCTTTCCATCTCTTTAGTTTTTTACTGATAGCTTCGAATTCAAGCACACTGAATTAATTCATGTGCACATTTAGGTCTTCCTCAGCTCAAGGTGTATCAATTAAATTGTTTCCTTTATTTATCCTATTTATAAGCTCACTAAAGTGTTCCATCAAACATTGCCTTTCTTTATCTTAAGTTGTTATAACAGATCCACCCCTCTCTTTGATAGGTATATGCTTCTTCTTTGCTTCAGTAGAGCTTTTGTTAATAATTCTATGAGCAATTCTTACACCATAGCCACTCCCTGAATTCATACCTTTGTCAGCCTCATCTGCTATCCTATCTAAATACTCTCTCCAGTCATTCCTGGCTTTTCTTTAGACTTCACTATCAATACTGGAATACTTAGCATGCTCTACCTTGTAATTTTCATTGAAAACTTTCAACAATCAATTTCTGTCTTTGTCTCCTTATTATAGTATGCCAAGTGTCATTTAATAGCCATGGTTTTCTCCTTGTAAATGCATGTCCCAGAACTACCCTACCAACTGACTGATATGTTCCTAATATCACACTATTTGTCATTAATTATCTGCTGTTCGTCTCTCAAATTCTGTAGCTTTAGCTCGGAAAAGTTTCCTGATCGCGGATTGGTTAGAATGATCTTGTCCAACCAATCAGCGATCAGGAAACTTTTCCGAGCTAAAAGGGCACCGCCGACTCGCAGGGGTGCCCTTTTAGCTCGGAAAAGCTTCCTGATCGCTGATTGGTTAGAATTATCTTGTCCAACCAATCAGCGATCAGGAAACTTTTCCGAGCTAAAAGGGCACCGCTGCGAGTCGGTGCAAAGTCTAACGAATCAGCGATGAGGAAACTTTTCCGAGCTAAAAGGGCACCGTTGTGAGTCGGTGCAAAATCAATCAGCGATCAGGAAACTTTTCCAAGCTAAAAGAGCACCGTTGCGAGTCGGTGCAAAATCAATCAGCGATCAGGAAACTTTTCCGAGGTAAAAGGGCACCGTTGCGAGTCGGTGCTAATATGCCTCGCTAAAAGAAATGGACTATAGGTGCAACGAATTAGCAGGAAGATGGTGATAGGCGTTAAAAAGACGAAAAAAAAAAGGAAAGAATTGCTCTCTTCGGACCCGAACCGTACAAACACAACGGTGATTGGGACGACAAATGTGATCAGCTGATCAGCTTTGACGACCGCATTAAGCTGTCAAGTTTAGGATTTATGAGTCGTACACTCAGGTGAGAGGTGTGGGGGGGGGGGGGGGGGTGGGGGGGGGGGGGTTGGCAGGATGTGTCCAACGCCGGATGGGATTCTGGGAAGTCAGGGCAATGTTAAGTAGGATGGATTGAGATGGAATCCGGATCGTTCAGGCGTCGGAAGACTTGAGTGATGGATTGATCCCTCTATCGT
The DNA here is from genome assembly GCF_036898095.1 of Palaemon carinicauda. Classification (NCBI taxonomy): domain Eukaryota; kingdom Metazoa; phylum Arthropoda; class Malacostraca; order Decapoda; family Palaemonidae; genus Palaemon; species Palaemon carinicauda. The sequence continues at coordinate 45,953,873 of NC_090763.1, forward strand.
GGAGCCATGGCGAGATATCTGATGAAACTCGTAGTATAAAATGTTCCAAACAGAGGCTCATTTCTTGGTTACTCATTTCTATGTCATTTACATATAGTATTTTTTTGTTGGACAATTCTATCCTGTTCGTAATACTAGGCAGGCAGTTAATTCTAATAGCCAGGCTTTCTCCATCATAAGGCTCAATACTACGCAGTACTCTAGAAGTTGTATTCCAGCTGTTACCAAGTTGTGGAATGATCTTCCTAATCGGGTAGTTGAATCAGTAGAACTTCAAAAGTTCAAAGTTGCAGCAAATGCTTTTTTGTTAACCAGGCGGACATGAGTCTTTTTATAGTTTACTTATGACATATTTGTTTTTGATGTTGTTAATAGTTTATATATGACATGTCTGTTTTGACGTTGTTACTTTTTTTAGAATGATTTATTGTTAATTTGTTCTCTTCATTTATTTATTTCCTTATTTCCTTTCCTCACTGGGCTATTTTTCCCTATTGGAGCCCCTGGGCTTATAGCATCTTGCTTTTCCAATTAGGGTTGTAGCTTGGATAGTAATAATGATGGGTATTAGCGTTACTTGGTTATCCTTTGGAGCTATATAAGATGAAAATGTCGCCTGATTCAGCTCTGTCAATTTGCGTTTTGTTGTTATTCGAGGAAATTTGCTTTTTTTATTATTATTATTATTATTTGCTAAGCTACAACCCTAGTTGGAAAAGCAGGATGCTATAAGCCCAAGGGCTCCAACTGGGAAAATAGCCCAGTGAGGAAAGGAAACATGGGAAAATAAAATATTTTAAGAAGAGCAATAACATTAAAATAAATATCTCCTATATAAACTATAAAAACTTTAACAAAACAAGAGGAAGAGAATTAAGATAGAATAGTGTGCCTGAGTGTACCCTCAAGCAAGAGAACTCTAACCCAAGACAGTGGAAGACCATGGTACAGAGGCTATGGCACTACCAGAGATTAGAGAACAATGGTTTGATTTTGGGGTGTCCTTCTCCTAGAAGAGCTGCTTGCCAT
>NC_090763.1:45962282-45964782 GCF_036898095.1 Palaemon carinicauda
CAGTATTATTAACACTGATGATTCATCATTTTTGACTAAGAAAATTGAAAAGTTTGTGAATTTATATTTTCAGTGAGGTTCTCCTCCCAAATATATTATCGTAACCTACATGCACCTGAATTGCCAAATCAACTTAACCTCATGGCACGCGACAGAATTGAATGTTGCTCATTTGGAACCAAAAGATGAAATGTCAAGTCTTCTCATGGGGTAGGGAGTTGGGAGATTGCGTCATCAGTGCACCTTATAGGCATTACTGCTGGTCTTTGCACCCACCATATAAAATTTTCTTGACCTCTGATCCCATTTTCTTTACAACAATCCCGTTTTCTTTCTGCTGTCTTGTTACAATTTCTTTCAACTTTTACTTCGTTACATATCGGCGATGAATGGCCTTACCGGATCAACCAGCCCTCCATATTAAATGGTTGAATTTGATCTGATCTAATTGTCAGAAATACGTCTTCACTAGCTTTTAAGATTCTTTCATTCTTTAAAAATGAAAATTAATTTGGGAAAAGGTAGATTTCAATTTTTTTTATTGTAAACAGGACTGAGATTAAAATTGGTTAATTCTTTAGGAACATTTGGTTATAAGACTAAAAATTCCTTTTTTTTTCATATAAAACTGTACCTTTTCCTGTAACCCCCACCCTTCTATGGTCATCAATAAGCAAATATTAAGTAACATTTATAGGTTTAAAGGTCGTCCTTGAACGGCAGTGGCAATTCTCTAGCAGAAAAATGCCATAGAGACTGTATATATAGATATGATCAGCTCGCAAGCTAGGACCAGGGTGGACCAGCTCATAAGGATGGTGAAGTTGCAAAAAAAAAAAAAAAAGAAAAAAAAATCTGTCAAGCTTTTATACGGTAAAAAAAAAACTGTCAAGCTTTTATACGGTAAAAAAAATATGTCAAGCTTTTATACGGTTAGAAAAAATCTGTCAAGATTTTATACGGTTAGAAAAAAAAACTGTCAAGCTTTTATACGGTTAAAAAAAATCTATCAAGATTTTATACGGTTAGAAAAAAAAACTGTCGAGCTTGTACGGGTCTTGAACCCAGTTCAACAGATCACCAGACAGGGACGTTTTCAATAAGCTACCACAACCCTTAATAGATATTTACTCGGTCCTTTCACAAACGGAATAGCCCTAAGTCTTACAGGATCTACAAGGTTTGTTTGTCGTATACATCCTGTTGTCAGAAGAGGATAGAGTATAGCGTTAACGCCCCGAAAGCAACAGAGTGGTTGCTAAAGAGACCCCGAGAGCCATTAAGAGAAGCAAAACGGATCCTGCTGGCCAAGTGTGTGGCCCGGAGACGGGTTGGAGCGTGTTGCCCTCCGCGCGAGATCAAAGGATGGCCGTAGAATCAACAGGTGCCCACTTAGCCTCTTTGATGCTCTCCTATGGGAGAGTCAATGAGATTAAAGTCAAGGTTAATGGCATTCATACCTTAGCACATTGAGCTCTCTCTCTCTCTCTCTCTCTCTCTCTCTCTCTCTCTCTCTCTCTCTCTCTCTCTCTCTCTCTCTCTATTTTGTCTTAAATGCAGTAGGAATAAGCAATCTCTCTCTCTCTCTCTCTCTCTCTCTCTCTCTCTCTCTCTCTCTCTCTCTCTGTCTCTCTCTCTCTCTATTTTGTCTTGAATGCAGTAGGAATAAGCAATCTCTCTCTCTCTCTCTCTCTCTCTCTCTCTCTCTCTCTCTCTCTCTCTCATAAGAAGGGAAGAGAAGTTAATTCAGGATAGGACGTAGTAGACCAAAAGAAATGTGGCTGATGACAATGGGAAAGGAAGGCGGATCCTTGAATTGGGTCGAGCTCATAGAGATGGCACAGGAAAGAGACAAATGGCGTGAATTCATTGAGGCCTTATGCATCCCGTGGGTGCCTGACGATTAAGAAGAAGAAGAAACTTGTGTGTTTTTTGTGTCGGCTTTAGTCTGCATATAACCTTTTGATGGCGTAGTTCAATGAATTTTTTTTTAACACAGGTGATGTTGACCTTAGTAATTTTGACACCAGTCTACCGAAGTTAATTGATATCGTGCTTAGATTGAATGAAAGTTTATAATATTCCATCTCCAAGAAGACCGTTTATTGTGCTTAGGTTTCTTCTTCTTCTTTGTCTGCATCTCCTCCCACTTCTATGTGGGGTCGATGTTTCTGGTCAGCTTTCTCCATCTACCTCTGTCCCACACTCCATCACCGGTTAATCACTTTGATCGAAGGTCATCCTTGATACAGTCCATCCACCTTCGCTTTGGTCTCCGTCTCCTTCTCGTTGCCTTTGCCTTCATTTCCATTACTCTCCTCCCAATATACTGTTCATCTCTTCTCATGACATGACCATACCACCTCAGTCTACTTTCTGGGATCTTATCTGATAGTTTTCTAACTCCTGTGGTGCCACTAATTGTGCTTAGGTTTGATAAAGCTAAATCAAGTTTCTTCTGCTCTTTAAAAAAGGACCCTTATATCTAGAATGGTGTATA
>NC_090763.1:45977282-45985606 GCF_036898095.1 Palaemon carinicauda
TATATATAGCAAGATGTGCTTAGAAAGTCGTAATTATTCATAAATAACACTATTTGCTAGTGACCATTGTTTACTGCGACGCCAACACATTGTTTGATAATTGATTTGGTGATTATTCACGAAGGACTGGAGATTAATGGATCCCGTATGTAACCTTGTACAAAGAAGTCTCCGAGATGAATCACCCACTTCTTATCTGGATTGATTCCCATTCGAAGAGGATAATGAATCACTAACTTTAATACATTAACGATAATTGTTAGGTATTGAGTGATTAGGTAAGATATGATTCTAAAATATGCAAAGTATGAGATGATTAATAAGAAATGAATTTCCATTTACTCTCCTGAAATGTAGAATTGATCAAGGTTTTTGCCGTCAAAAAGGGCAATGAATCACTAACTTTAGTACATTAGCGGTAATTGGTAGGTATTGAGTAATAAGACATGATTCTAAAATATGTAAAGTATGAGATGATAAATAAGAAATGAACTTCCATTTACTCTCCTGAAATGTAGAATTGATCAAGGTTTTTGCCGAATGCAACTACCTGACCTAAGCTAACCAGTATAAGATCATGAATGTCCAAGACATATCCGTTTTGATAATTGTTAGGTATTGAGTGATTAGGTAAGACATGATTCTAAAATATGTAAAGTATGAGATGATAAATAAGAAATGAACTTCCATTTACTCTCCCTAAATGTATTGATCAAGGTTTTTGCTGAATGCAACTACCTGACCTAAGCTAAACAGTGTGAGATCATGAATGTCCAAGACATATCCGTTTTGATAATTGTTAGGTATTGAGTGATTAGGTAAGATATGATTCTAAAATATGCAAAGTATGAGATGATAAATAAGAAATGAAGTTCATTTTACTCTCCTGAAATGTATTGATCAAGGTTTTTGCCGAATGCAACTACCTGACCTAAGTTAACCAGTATAAGATCGTGAATGTGCAAGACATATCCGTTTTGATAATTGTTAGGTATTGAGTGATTAGGTAAGATATGATTCTAAAATATGTAAAGTATGAGATGATAAATAAGAAATGAACTTCCATTTACTCGCCCGAAATGTAGAATAGATAAAGGGTTTTGCCGATTGCAACTACCTGACCGAAGCTAACCAGTATAAGATCATGAATGTGCAAGACATATCCGTTTTGATAATTGTTAGGTATTGAGTGTTTAGGTAAGATATGATTCTAAAATATGTTAAGTATGAGTTAATAAATAAGAAATGAATTTCCTTTTACTCTCCTGAAATATAGAATAGATAAAGGGTTTTGCCGATTGCAACTACCTGACCGAAGCTAACCAGTATAAGATCATGAATGTGCAAGACATATCCGTTTTGATAATTGTTAGGTATTGAGTGATTAGGTAAGACATGATTCTAAAATATGCAAAGTATGAGATGATAAATAAGAAATGAACTTCATTTTATTCTCCTGAAATGTAGCATTGATCAAGGTTTTTGCCGAATGCAACTACCTGAACTAACCCTAACCAGTATAAGATCATGAATGTCCAAGACATATCCGTTTTGTTCAGTTTCATCAGGTACCTTGGGCATTTTCAACTACCCTTTGTGTTCCCAAATATTCGCATCTCCGTCAATAAGATGTTGAGCAGTAGCTTGTTTTCAAATGTGTTCGAACTATAGATGATCGGTTTAGAAAAAAGTCTTTACCAATTTACCAATTCACTTATCTACAAAATTCAAACTGCGTCATGAAAACAACATTCGCGTAGAATTTCGGAAAGTCATGGTTGTTACAAGTTTCCTGGACCAGGGTTCTATTCCCGTCCGGTCAGAAGCTATTGTTACTTGGTAAGTCACTGATGTTACAAGTTTCATGGACCAGGGTTCGATTCCCGGCCGCTCAGAAGCTATTGTTACTTGGTAAGTCACTAGTATTACAAGTTTCCTGGACCAGGGTTCGATTCCCGGCATGTCAGAAGCTTTTGTCTTTGAGTGGTTCCGCCTGGGGCTCTGATTCCGAGGTCGGTAAGAGAATCCAGACGTTAATGTATCAAAATATATGGTTTATTAGAAGAAAAAACATGTCTAAATGCGCAAAATTTATTTTATATGTATATATATATACATATATATATATATATATATATATATATATATATATACTGTATATATATATATATATTTATGTATATATATATATATATATATATATATATATATATATACATATATATATATACATATATATATATATACATACATATATATGTATATATATATATATATATATATAAATATTATATATATATACATATATATGTATATATATACACATATATATACATATATATATATATATATATATATATATATATATATATATATATATATCTTCCTGTTATGTCCTTTACTATTAGCCATATGTAAATTCCGGATAGGCTAACAATGAATATTTATCAAGAGAAGGTAGGCGTTATCAATTTTGCATGTGGTTTTAATACCAGAATCCCGTTTCTGAAATATAACAATTGATTTCCCATGAAAAATTGGACTGTCAGTTTTATAAAAATTATTTGAAAAACAGAATCTATTAAAAAAAACCCTGGTGTTATTTCACTTATGCAAATATATTCGTCAATCGTCATAAAAATATATATATGTATGTATATATGTATATATATGCATGTTTGTATATTGATTTAAAAGCTCAAGATGAAATCTAATCGAGACGCTTTGCGTCCATAGGCGTAGGAGATGATGATGATATATCTATCTATCTATCTATATCTATCTATCTATCTATCTATCTATCTATCTATATATATATATATATATATATATATATATATATATATATATATATATATTATATTCTCCCGAATTTATTCCGATCAGCTTTGTAAAGGGGCCCATACACGTTCAAAAAAGGCGTCAAAATTTTGATGCAAAATTTTGATGCAAAATTTTGATTCATAAAAATATTGGAAAAACAAAATCTATTAAAAATTCCACTTATGTTTTTGGCACTCATGAAGACATATTTGTTAATCGTCTTCCTGGAGCAACTTTACCCTGCTCCAGCCCACCTTACTTCTCTCCAATTTCAATTATCTAAAAAATGACCCAGCGGGACCCAAATGACCTCACACGCCCTCTTTGAATGAAAGATCCGCTGTTAGAGATTCCCCCGGTCATCAAATTGTTTATACCATGGGGTTAGAAGAGCAATCTTCTGGAGGTTATTCCATTTAGTGCAGGAATCCTCTCTGTTTTCGGAGTTTCTCTGACGTAGAGACTCCAAAATTGGATTGGGGCTTTTACCACCTCCAAGGAGGTTATATTTTTGAGTCGGTTTATTTATTCATTTATTTAGTTGTCGGTGCGTCTGTGGACAGGATTATGTCAAAACTACTCGACGGATATTGACGAAATTTTCACAACAGATAGAAATTAGTCATTGACGACCCCATTAGATTTTGGAGATGATCCGGACTTGGATCCGGATTTGCATTTTTCACAATTTTAAGGATTACGTCAAAACAAGTTGACAGGTTTTGACAAAATATCCACCACAGATTGATCTTAAGCCATGGGCTTCTTCATTAACTTTTGGAATGATCCGTTACCGGATCCGGATTCTAGATCCGGATTTGCATTTTTCACAGTTTTAAGGATTGCGTCAAAACGAATTGACAGTTTTTGACAAAATATCCACCACAGATTGGTCTTAAGCCATGGGATTCTCCATTAACTTCTGGAGAGGATCCAGAACCGGATCTGGATTATAGATACGGATTTCATTTTTTGTAATTTTGAGGATTACGTCAAAACAAATTGACAGATTCTGACAAAATATCCACCACAGATTGATTTTAAGCCAAGGACTTCTCCATTAACTTTTGGAGATGATCTGGTACCGGATCTGGATTATAGATACGGATTTGCATTTTTCACAATGTTAAGGATTACTTCAAAACAAATTGACAGATTTTGACAAAATATCCACCACAGGCTGATCTTAAGCCATGACCTTCTTTATTAACTTTTGGAGATGATCCGGTACCGGATCTGGATCATAGATCCGGTTTCTCATTTTTCACAATTTTAAGGATTACGTCAAAACTAATTGACAGATTTTGACAAAATATCCACTACAGATTGATCTTAAGCCATGGGATTCTCCATTAACTTTTGGAGATGATCCAGAACCGGATCTGGATTGTAGATACGGATTTGTATTTTTCACAGTTTTCAGGATTACGTCAAAACAAATCGACAGATTTTGACAAAATATCCACCACAGATTGATCTTAAGCCATGGGCTTCTCCATTAACTTCTGGAAATGATCCGGTACCGGATCTGGATTATAGATACGGATTTGCATTTTTCACAATTTTGAGGATTACGTCAAAACTAATTGACAGATTTTGACAAAATATCCACCACAGATTGATCGGCTTCTCCATTAACTTTTGGAGATGATCCAGTACCGGATCTGGATTCTAGATACGGATTTGCATTTTTCACAATTTTAAAGATTATGCCAAAACAAATTGACAGATTTTGACAAAATATCCACCACAGATTGATCTTAAGCCATGGGCTTCTCCATTAACTTTTGGAGATGAACCGGTACCGGATCTGGATTGCAGATCCGGATTTGCAGTCTTCACAATTTTAAAGATGTCGTCAAAAGAAATTGACACTTTTGATTTTCACCAAATTTTTAACAATGAAGAGATATTATGCATCGGAAGAAACCTTGGAGTTTTGAAGGTGATACGAATCGAGATCACTAATTTGTATCAACAATGCCCTTTTTCACCATCTACTGTACAGTCAGCATATGGAAAGGGGGGAGATGATGTCCATGAGACTTTAGTCAGATGTTGGAATATTCATTGGCGGAGGTCGGAAATCCTTATTGCCCTTGTGAGCTAAGGTTGGGGGGTTTGGGGGAGCCTATAGGTCCATCTGCTGTGTCATCAGCAGCCACTGTCTGGTCCTCCCCTGGTCCTAGCTTGGGTGGAGAGGTGGCTTGGGCGCTGATCATATAATATATGGTCAGTCTCTAGGGCATTGTCCTAATGACTAGGGCAATGTCACTGTCCCTTGCCTCTGCCATTCATGAGCGACCTTTAAACCTTTAATGGCTTTATTAATATAGTCTTGAAGGTCACTTGACGTTTTAGATTTCTGTTTTACTTAGTATGTGAATTTCAAAATAGTGTAAAGTGTCTTAGTGATTTCTTTCCATTGGCCCTAGCTGAAGAATTATGTTCCTTTGTGAATCTTAAACTGAATTTTTCTTTAATTTCCGTTATAACGTACCCCCTCACGAAATTCATTATTAAAGCTTATTTTATGATTTGTATTGAAGCTTACGACTTCTTCAATTACTAGGCTCTACTTTGTTTTCCAATTAAGGCTTTTCAGCCAGCAAGAACCGACCCCCTCCTCCTCATCCGATCACTGCCTTTATACCTGAGGCCGGAGGGCACTCGGCAGCTCGACTTGGTCATCATTTGTGGGCTCACTCCCTTTCCCGCGCTTTCCTCTTTTTTCCCGCCCTCTTTTGCTCTTTTCACCCTCGATACCGTCCGTCTTTTGTTTTCCTTTCTCTGCCCGAAATGATTGGGGCTAAATCTCACCTGCAAGTCTCCCTGTCCCTCCTGTCATGCATTTTTCCACATCCCCTCTAATATATCTTTATACATATATTTTTTGAGTGAAAAATGATCGATGGAAATGGCTGTTGTGCCTGTATTTTCGTTCTCTTTGATAAAGAATGCTAGTCGATCACCAAGGGTCTGTGGCTGCGTCTAACTCTGAGTGGTGTTTCCTCGCTCGTAGACTGAAATAAAGAATTAATAAAGGGAATACGTTCTTCGTAGTTTATTGACAACGCACCCATAGAAAAACTATCAAGAGGGCGTTCTGCATTGAGTACCAATTTCGCATCAGGTAAATGAAAATGCTAATTAATTGCTGGGAGGAATTATCACGGAGTAGGGCAGTCTATGGTAATTTGCAGAAACCCGTTGGCCCCAAATGGATAATGGCCACGGACAATATAAACTAATATTTATGGAAATAAGGTGACGAGCTGAAGCTTAGGGGTGAAAACTCATAATAGCAAATTATATCGGAGGGTCTAAAGGGAATTAGAAAACCACAGTGCTAATAGCTAGCTGTTCTTCAGTTGCAAGCTTTTTATGAGCTGATTATTATCTCGCTGGGCGTAATGCCTTTGTAGGGAAGACGAGGTATGGGGTCGGTTTCCCATCTATTAATCGGATGTTGGTCGATTAAAAACGACGCTCTGGAATTGAATGAAGGTGTGACACAGCGTCCCTCAGTCCCCCTTGTTATTTACCTAGCAGGGTTCTTTTGATCTCTATTTACAATGATTGGATACACCGAGTGATGTGGTGATTTGTATTGCTTGTAAGGGGGCATATCGCTTGAATCTTTTGATTAGAAATTTTAATGTTTCGTTAGTTATAGCGAGTTATTGTAATGCAGTGGGGTTTGTTTGATTTATTTACTAGTGTATGCGACCCTTCATAAATGACGGGGTAAATATGTGTGCATACACACAAACAGTTTTTCAACCTTTCCCACTCCTCCCTTCTTTCCTCTCGGGGTACCTCTTTCACCAGAGTGAACGTGACCGGAAATGAAGTGTGTATGTATGTATATGTGTGGGTGTATATATATATATATATATATATATATATATATATATATATATATATGTGTATATATATACATATATATATATATATATATATATATATATATATATAAACATATATATACATATATATGTATATATATATATGTATAATATGTATATATATGTATGTATATATATGTATATATATGTATGTATATATATGTATATATATATATATATATATATATGTGTGTGTATATGTATATATGTGTGTGTATATATATATATATATATATGTATATATATACAGTATATATATATAATATATATATATATACTATATATATATATATATATATATATATACATACTTGAAACGTCCTAGCAGATCATTGTTGCGTTGTGTAATGCGGTCGTCATACGTTGTTATGTATTTAAATATGAGTGACTTTTCATTGAACTTTTAATTTTTTAGGATATGAGATTCATTTTCTTTGGAGGTTAAAGAAAAGATTTATCCTACAAGAACTCTCCTAATCGGAAAAACAAAGTTGAGCCTAGTAATTGAAGAAGTGGTAAGCTTCAACACAAACCATAAAATAAGTTTAATAAAAAAAATTCACGAGGGGGTACGTTAAATAGAAATTAAAGAAAAATTCAGTCTAAGATTCACAAAGAAACATAATTCTTCAGCTGTGGCCAATGGAAAAAAAAATCTCTAAAACATTTTACACTATTTTGAAGCTTAGCTACAAGGGACGTTGTTACATCCGTTGTAATTGACGTCATTGTTGCCTTAGTTCAAAGGCTATCATGATTTTAGTCAGTCAATGGATTAGTTTTAGGCATGAGAAAGAGGCACTATAGTCCATTTCTTTTATCGAGGCAGATTTGCACCGACTCGCAGCGGTGCCCTTTTTAGCTCGGAATATTTTCCTGATCGCTGATTGGTTAGAATTATCTCGTCCAACCAATCAGCGATCAGGAAACTTTTCCGAGCTAAAAGGGCACCGCTGTGAGTCGGTGCAAATCTGCACCGCTAAAAGAAATTGACTATAGAATCGTCATGAATTGGATTGTAATATTTCATGTTGCTGATAATGCACTACCTTTGAGGTTCTTGTAAAACATATTGTGTATGGTGTTAGTAGGAGATAAAGGTTATAGGAATACATGCACAAATACTCATATATTTATATAGGCGTATATTATCTATATATAGCCTATTTTATATGATTTATATATCATCATCATCATGATCATTAGCTGTAACAAGTCCACTGTAAGACAAAGTCCTCTTGCTTGAGGGGTACACTCGGTCACGCTTTTTATCTATTGTCTCTTCCTCTTGTTTTGTTAAAGTTTTTACAATCTATATAGGAAATATTTATTTTAATGTTACTATTTTTGAAAATATTCTATTTTTCCTTGTTTCCTTTCCTCACTGGGCTATTTTCCCTGTTGGGGCCCCTGGCCTTATAGCATCCTGCTTTTCCAACTAGGGTTGTAGCTTTGCATGTAATAATAATAATGATAATATGTTCTCCTACTCGCGTCTGCTTATGGTCTTTCTATGCCAATCTATTGTATATCCCAAAATTACTTGGTTCGTCAATCAATCGTCTTCTCTTCCTTCCCTTGTTTCTTTTACAG
>NC_090763.1:45993606-46003606 GCF_036898095.1 Palaemon carinicauda
ACATAAGCAACAACAACAATAACAAAAACCATAATGCCATTGCTTCAATTTTCTTATTTTTTATTAACTAGATTTTTTTAATTTTTTTTTTTATTTTATTTATTTATTTATTTATTTATTCTTTTTTTGCTGTCCAACTTATTCTGGTACAAATTGATCACTGAATTTCTTCATTTACTCCACATAAGCATCAACAACAACAACAACAAAAACCATAATGCTATTGATTGTAAATATTTTGTCGATGTTGCTTTTTCATGAGAGAGAGAGAGAGAGAGAGAGAGAGAGAGAGAGAGAGAGAGAGAGAGAGAGAGAGAGAGAGAGAGAGAGAGAGAGTTCTATTCGTGGTGTTCATTACTTCCAGTGGCTGGTGTTATCTCCCCCTGTTCTCACAGAACAGAACAGAGAACGAAAGCATTTGGCATATGAAACCTATTTACTAAGTTTTAGTTATTTCCAATTCATTAATGATCAGTTGCTTGGGGATATGGTTATATGCTATAAGAATTTTTCTTAATATCAGATTTCTAATCTATAGTTCTTAATTACATCAAATTTATTCATTTGAAATGTTATTTTTTAGTTCACTCGGATGTACTTGGATTATATCTATAACTACGCCATATGTCATGAGAGCAAATATGTGAATGCCATTTTAGAAAATGAAATTATTCCCGGAAAAATCAAGTCATTATATATATATATATATATATATATATATATATATATATATATATATATATATATATATATGTGTGTGTGTGTGTGTGTTTGTGTGTGTGTGTGTGTGTGTGTGTGTGTGTAATGATCAAAGCATGTAAGTAATCGCTGAGGTGGTGCAGTAAATATATGAATATATAAACAAGTTATTTTTATTAGTAACAACTAGTAATTATTATTATTATTATTATTATTATTATTATTATTATTATTATTATTATTATTAAATGCTAAGCTACAACCTTAGTTGGAAATGCAGGATGCTATAAGCCCAGGGGCCCCAACAGGGAAAATAGCCCAGTGAGGAAAGGAAACAAGGAAAAATTTAATATTTTAAAGAATAGTAAAATTAAAATAAACATTTCCTATATAAACTATAATTGATACATCCTTGCAATGAACACTGCCATTTTATGTCAAGAAATTAATGATACATGAGATGCTAAATATATCAGTATGAATAAGTAATTGACGAACATACTCATATCATTAAACGAATGGACAATACGTAAATAAAAAATAAAGAAATAAATAATATCGGTATGAATACGAACAATGAAAATGCCCTAATTGTAGCGTGTATTGAAGGGGCAGTTGTTCTAGGGTGACAACAGTACTGTGGGAAATTTTGTTGGAAAAAAGTTGGCGAAATGTTTTGCGGGAAGAAAGTGGCGGATAAATGTTTGTCAGGGAAAATACCGGAAGAGCAGCGTGGCGAAATCAATGCAGTGGGGACAGGGAGCCAGGGAATGATGGTGTAGCTTAAAGAGAAAGTTTCAGAGAGAACAGAGAGAGAGAGAGAGAGAGAGAGAGAGAGAGAGAGAGAGAGAGAGATACACAAATTTTTTAGAAAAATGTGTTATTATTATTTATTATTATTTCTTGCTAACCTACAACCCTAGTTGGAAATGAGAGAGAGAGAGAGAGAGAGAGAGAGAGAGAGAGAGAGAGAGAGAGAGAGAGAGAGAGAGAGAGAGAGAGAGAGAGAGAGATACAAATTTTTTAGAAGAATGTATTATTATTATTATTTATTATTACTTGCTAAGCTACAACCCTAGTTGGAAATGCAGAGGATGCTATAAGCCCATGGGCTCCAACAGGGAAAATAGCTCAGTGAGGAAAGGAAATAGTGAATAATAGAATATTTTAAGAACACAGAGAGAGAGAGAGAGAGAGAGAGAGAGAGAGAGAGAGAGAGAGAGAGAGAGAGAGAGATACAAATTTTTTAGAAGAATGTATTATTATTATTATTTATTATTATTACTTGCTAAGCTACAACCCTAGTTGGAAATGCAGAGGATGCAATAATCCCAGGGGCTCCAACAGGGAAAATACCTCAGTGAGGAAAGGAAATAATGAATAATAAAATATTTTAAGAAGAGAGAGAGAGAGAGAGAGAGAGAGAGAGAGAGAGAGAGAGAGAGAGAGAGAGAGAGAGAGAGAGAGAGAGAGAGAGATACAATTTTTTTAGAAGAATGTATTATTATTATTATTATTATTTATTATTACTTGCTAAGCTACAATCCTAGTTGGAAATGCAGGATGCTATATGCAATATTTGAAACGATGCTTTCGGAAATGCTACGCGAATCTTGAAGCGGTAGGTGTATCACGAATATGAATTCTATTATCGCTGATTGATATTTTTTACTGTATTTCCCTAAGGTTTTTGAGTGTTACATCAAGATTCACTATACCAAATTGATAACTTCTTATCGAGAGAGAGAGAGAGAGAGAGAGAGAGAGAGAGAGAGAGAGAGAGAGAGAGAGAGAGGCTACGAATGCTATGCATAAATTCTAGGAATTACCTCATTTAGATTATTACACTCTTAACAGGGGCACTGTCGCTGAAAACAGTGAAATTGCCCCTTTCACATTTTCACCGCAAGTATTCCATTATGCTTATATTTCCATTCATGAGTTTTAACTGTTTAGACTTAATTTCACTTATGCTTCGTGTCATACGTATGTTTTTATGAAGTGAAACGAGAAATGATTGTGCAATCATGCCTTGTAAAATCAATATTATTTCCAGAAATTTTGTAAAAAAAAAAAAAAAAAAAAAAAATTTTTATTTTTTTTATTTTTTTTTTATTTTGAAGATTCATAGATCTAATTTAGAAATGGAAAACGGTGGCGAAATGATTCCATATTGGATGTTAATAAAGAAAAGATGAATTGGGATAATTGATGGTTTCAAACCTAAGAGGATGTCATGATGGAGTGAGAATTATTAAGACGATGGAGTTGAGAGGAAGTGGAAAGACGACAGACGAGGATTGAAGATACAGAAGAGGCGGAGGTCTCCTTGGGGGAGGGGGGCGGTTTAAAAGATTCATGCTGGAACTGGAACTATTTTGGCGGTCAGGTGAACGTATCTAGGAAGAATGAAGGAAGACATGGAAATGAATACCGCCGCACATATATATGTATATATGTATATGTATACATATGTATATATATGTATATATACATATATATATGCATATATATACATATATATATATATATATATATATATACATATATATATGCATATATATACATATATATATATATATATATATATATATATATATATATGTATATATACATACATACATATATATATATATATATATATATATATATATATATATATATATATATATATATATATGTGTGTGTGTATATATATATATATATATATATATATATATATATATATATATATATATATGTATGTATCTACTGTCTATATATATATATATATATATATATATATATATATATATATATATATATATATATATATATATATATATATATATATATATATATATATATATATAGGGGTGGTTGTCTTATATAGGGGTGTTTGTCTTGCTGCCTAAGATATCTGCTTTGGGTGATAGAGCGACTTCTTAACTTGACGTTCTTTTCTCTTCAAGAGGGATGTCATCTTTATCTCATCAGTAAGGGGAGGAACTTGGTAGTAAATATGGACTTGTTTTTCACCCACACCACCCTTCTCGTACTCATCAGTTACGTTAGTATTTTGTTATTTTGTTTAACTTCTATATTAGCGTTCAAGTGATTGATTTTGTTATTTTTTATGTGAATTATTAAGTAGAAAGCACCGTTTATACCGGGGTCACACATAATTGACCTTCGGTCGCGATCGTGCAGTGGTCAAATTTAGCGATAGTCGCCTTCAATCGCATGACATATTTAACCTTCGGACGCGATCGTATAGTGGTCAAATTTAGCGATAGTCGCCTTCAATTGCATGACATATTTAACCTTCGGTCGCGATCGTATAGTGGTCAAATTTAGCGATAGTCGCCTTCAATCGCATGACATATTTAACCTTCGGTCGCGATCGTATAGTGGTAAAATTTAGCGATAGTCGCCTTCAATCGCATGACTCGGGTGTTTGCAACACCATTACGTCATTTTCCATGGTGGTTATGCAATATCACTGCGAGAATTGTAATTAAGGTGACGTACATACATAACCATACGTTGCATTCACAGCGATGATTAGGCCACACCCACGTCTCAGTAGTGACCTGATGTATGTCGCAACCAAATTATTATTATTATTATTATTATTATTATTATTATTATTATTACTATCCAAGCTACAACCCTAGTTGGAAAAGCAAGATGCTATAAGCCCAGGGGCCGCAACAGGGAAAATAGTTCAGTGAGGAAAGGAAACAAGGAAAAATAAAATATTTTAAGAATAGTAACAACATTAAAATAAATATTTCCTATATAAACAATAAAAACTTCAACAAAACAAGAGAAAGACTATTGGGGATATACTAGCATTGTAATCGCGTCATATAACAACTGACGCCATGTCATTGTACCCTGTTGTGAACAAGGCTGGCAGGCTATATGTTGTAGGCGAGCTTTGCACCCTCACCCTTCTAGTTGAAGTTGCAGTCTGAGGAAGGTCGGCAACTCCTTGCAGTCTGAGGAAGGTCGGCAACTCCTTGCAGTCTGAGGAAGGTCGGCAACTCCTTGCAGTCTGAGGAAGGTCGGCAACTCCTTGCAGTCTGAGGAAGGTCGGCAACTCCTTGCAGTCTGAGGAAGGTCGGCAACTCCTTGCAGACTGAGGAAGATCAGCAACTCCTTGCAGTCTGAGGAAGATCAGCAACTCCTTGCAGTCTGAGGAAGATCAGCAACTCCTAGCAGTCTGAGGAAGATCAGCAACTCTCAACGCGTCAAATATTGGAAGACCATGGATTTGTCCTTTTATGCTGGGCGACCTTCGCTGAGCTGCCAAATCATGTGTCCGTCGTACAGTTCCAACCTCAGTGTCGCCATAAATATCTTTGTCTTGCAACGGAAAATGGATCGACTGGCGCCAATGCAGTGCACAGCTTGCGCCACCACTGGCAAAAAAAAAAAAAAAAAAAAAAAAGAGATAAATAAATAAATAAATAAATAAATAAATAAAAAAACTAAAAAAAAAAAAAAAAATTGCGATGCCCGGATGACGCTTCATGAGTCGTGACAGTTCCTGACACCTGATCGGCGTTACATCGACGGATTGTTGTCGACCCTATCGTTAGTTCATCGTTGTTACGTCGTAATAAGCGAAATTTTGTCTGTTACAACAATCGCAGCCTTAGATTGCATATGTGCAACTCGGGTGATTATTCTTTGGCAAAGAATCAAAGGAGTATTACTATTATGCCCAAGTGTAGGCCAGACTTTGGATTTTTCTCTTTATAAGATGTTACTTTTCAGGATTGGCTTGGTTAAGGTACCCTAACACTTGCACGACTTTTTGCCACGAACTTGTCGTGGCAAGTCGTGACATTTTGTGGCACGAACTAGAAGATTAAAAAAAAATGACCTCAGAATCACAGCTGACCTGTCCACAGTGACACGAACTGGCACGACGAGTTCACGCATAGTTTGCGCATAGTTTGCACACTTCCCGCATTGTCCCGACGAGTTCACGAACAGTTCGCTCATAGTTCACGACCCGGTCATGAAATTTTGTCGTGACCAAAATTTTGAACATTTCAAAATTCTCGTCACGACGGGTTTACGAACACTTCACGCTAGTTCACGACGAGTTCACGCCAGTTCACGACTCGGGTCGTGACAATGCGTGCCACAAATTCGTGCAAGTGTCAGCCTGGCTTTATATGGTGAGCCATAACAATATAAATAGGTGGTGGGAGTAAAAACAGCTTGTCTATGAACCTACCATATTCATCAACTACAGTACCAAGGAATATCGAATGTGGTCATCAGTTATGACTGTTTAACCCTGGATAGGTACGGTGGGTCGTTTGCGACCCCGAGCGTCAAAAAAAAAACAGGTTTTTCTCACGTGACTCACCCCTGTGACTGAATTTGTGGGTGATCGACCTGCAGGAGGTGTCTCCCCTACACGCTCTAGTAGTGTCCAGATGTGCATTGCTGTAGCTGTACTCCTTCCCCGATTTCTGAGACGCGTCGGGGTCGTTCGCGTCCGAGTTTACCCTTCTGAGGTAGTTTGCATAATTATCAAAGTTATTACGTATTATGAAATTGTCGTAGAATGGTGCAACTTGTATAGGTTATCAGTTGTGGAAAGTCTTGGTGGATTGTTTGGCTACCATGTGCATGTTTTTTTTTTTAGTTAAAATGTCATTCATCACCACGAGGACCATTTTACCGCGAGTGCCCCTTTTTCATTTTTTTTCATTTTTTTGCCAAGTCATTTTTCCGTAAGATATTGCCAAATAGTGTCGTAAAACTTTTGCTTGTTTAGTGTTGGAAAGTGTGTCTAGATGATCTGGCTACCCATGCATGACTTTGTTTTTGTCAGATACGACGTAGTTATTGGTATATTGGGTATTTAACTGCGGTTACCAATTTCTGTTTTTTTTTTTCAATATTTGTAAAAATTACTACGTAGTAAGGAATTGCCGTATATTATTCATTTTTTTTTTCATGTTTATGTGTTAGAAAGTGTGCCTTGATGGTTGGGCTAACACGTGCATGTCTTTTTTTTTATCTGAGATGTCGTATATTAGAATGTCGGGCATTTTACCGCGAGTGTCCCTTTTTAATTTTTTTTAATTTTTTTGCCAAGTCATTTTTCCGTAAGATATTGCGAAATAGTGTCGTAAAACTTTTGCTTTTTTAATGTTGGAAAGTGTGTCTAGATGATCTGGCTACCCATGCGTGATTTTGTTTTTGTCAGATACGACATAGTTATTGGTATATTGGGTATTTAACTGCGGTTGCCAATTTCTGTTTTTTTTTTTCAATATTTGTAAAAATTTACTACGTAGTAAGGAATTGCCGTATATTATTGATTTTTTTTTTCATGTTTATGTGTTAGAAAGTGTGCCTTGATGGTTGGGCTAACACGTGCATGTCTTTTTTTTTTATCTGAGATGCCGTATATTAGAATGTTGGGCATTTTTCCGCGAGTGCCCCTTTTTATTTGTTTTGCATTTTTTTGCTAAGTCATGTTACCGTAAGGAATTGGCAAGTAGTGTCGCAAAACTTATATTTTTATAGTGTTGGAAAGTGTTTCTAGATGATCTGGCTACCCATGCCTATTTTTTTTTTTAGCAAGTTATGGCGTATATATAAGTATGTGTTCGATTTTCCTGTGATTGCTATTTTTTCGTTTTTTTCCCATTTCTTTCAAAATTACTACGTACTAAGGAACTATCACAGAGTAATATTTCATTTATATGTTTATTTGTCGGAAAATATGCCTTGATGGTTTGCCTAGCACGTGGCTGAAATTTTTTTTTTTCTGAAATGCCGTATATTAGAATGGCCATTTTTCCACGAGTGCCCCTTTTTATTTGTTTTGCATTTTTTTGCTTAGTCATGTTACCGTAAGGAATTGGCAAGTAGTGTCGCAAAACTTATATTTTTATAGTGTTGGAAAGTGTTTCTAGATGATCTGGCTACCCATGCCTATCTTTTTTTTAGCCAGATATGGCGTATATATAGGTATGTGTTCGATTTTCCGGTGATTGCCATTTTTTCGTTTTTTTCCCAATTCTTTCAAAATTACTACGTACTAAGGAACTATCACAGAGTAATGATTCCTCTAGATGTTTATTTGTCGGAAAATTTTGTTTACTTTTTTTTTTGATTGAATATCATCAAATTTTTTTAGCTAAAATATTTTTTTACATTTTTTTTTTTCGATTTTATTTCCCTTCAAAAAAAAATTTTTGGGTCAGAATTTTAATTTTATAGTCGTAAAATAATCGACAATTATCCAGCAACCCACCATACAATTTTTATGCATATCCAATAATAATTAGATTAGTAAATAACACCTTGAAATTGACATACCCTTCCTACATTTCAAGTGGCAGATTAGGGAGTCTGAGTCAGTGTGGTTGGCGGCCATTTTGTGGACATATCCGAAGCGTAAGCTGCCCTATCTATATATATTCTTGTTCCCTATAGAATTTGTGATATTTTGGTATATTTTTACCTGCATAAATATCATATTATATATTAAATATATGTATTTTTTTACGAAATTTCCAAGTACTCAAAAAATTACCTTTAGATATGGCCCCTGATATAAATGTAATTTACAAAATAATGAAGATTTTTTTACATATTTCTATTTTAGGATAACATATGTTTATTCCCTAAAAAAATTAGCCACTTCCTATTTCATTTGGGTACCCAAAAAAATTCATGAAATTTGGACAATTTTTTTTGGCCAAAAAAAGTTACCCTTTTTTTCTCATTTCAGATCTTCACCTTCATGGGTCTGACTTCATCCAAAATACATCAAGATGTGTCCTAAACATTCAAGAATCAATTCCTAAAAGGATTTGTGTATATATGTATAAACTTTTTTTTTATGAATTTTTATGTCAGGTCTTTTATTTTTTCTACTTAATTTTTTAAAATATTTATAATAAATAGTTTTTCTGCAGATGAGTAGTATTTATCTTTACAGTTGTTTTTAAGCATTCATTGAAGTTTTTTTTGGCAAAAGAAAAAAGGAGGTTACTGCAAAAACTGATTTTTCAAGAATTTTTTTTGGCGTCGGGGTCGTTCGCGTCCGAGTATACCCTTAAAGGGGTGTCCGAGGACCGTACCTATCCAGGGTTAAAGTAATGCATGTGCAGTATGTATATTAACATGGCGAACAATCATTCCAGCTGTCAAGTCTCGTATTGTTTACATTTCTCTACTGAAATAATTGCACGTAAATCCCTGGGCAAAATCGATAAAAAAAAAATTCATTACTAAAAGAAGCTTTTTTTTTATATCCACATGAAAACTTTGTCATATATGATAACGAGCTAAAAGAAAGCTGTGTAAAAGAGGGGAATAATTATCATAGTGGCATTTTCTTTAGGCTAGCTCTCCCTAATTACCTTTATTATATAGGATTTCCTCCTAATTGGCAGCAGACATTTCCTATGTTGATGATACTTTTTTTTTTTCATTCTTGTGTCAAGGACAGCCCGCTATCTTGTTCATTTTTAATTACCTGAAATTTAATGTTCATTCACGAAAATTGCATTATTTTCTCAACTCCTTCGTTGATTTATTTACATCATACAGCACGAAGATAAAAATATAAATAAAGAGGCTCCACAAAAGACATCTCCAGTGGGAAATAAAGATAGAACCAGTCAAAATGAAAGAACACTGTTTGTTTCCGACCAAAATATTTGGGAGTCTTTGATGTCAAGTGATCTTCGCCAACACAAAACTATCCAGAAGGAGGAGGAGGAGGAGGAGGAGGAGGAGGAGGAGGAGGAGGAGGAGGAGGAGGAGGAGGAGGAGGAGGAGGAGGAGGAGGAGGTGGTGGTGGTCCGGCAAAATAGCGAGTGGAGAGACCCTGTCAAAACATGTTTGACAACCCAGCTTCGTCCTCTCATTTAAGGCAAGTGAATGGAAGTCTTTCCAAAGAGGTCAGCCGCGAGAAAAACATCCTATGCGCTGACGTCCTTTCAAAGAGGTCAGCCGCGAGAAAACATCCTATGTGCTGACGTCCTTTCATTCTGTTTGGAAAGGTGCCCCAGCATCTGAAATGAGAAAAATAGGATCAAAAGAGGTGATGGAAAGGTGGGCAGGAATATCAATCAGATGCCCTAGGTGAGGAATAACAGGATTTTCATTATACAATGGGAATATTGGCTGATTTAACCTTCTCTCTCTCTCTCTCTCTCTCTCTCTCTCTCTCTCTCTCTCCTCTCTCTCTCTCCTCTCTCTCTCTCTCTCATTTACTAACTTGTTAGTATCGAATTTCAAATCTTCCCACTGTCCCTTAAATCTTTTTTCT
>NC_090763.1:46008606-46011247 GCF_036898095.1 Palaemon carinicauda
CTCTCTCTCTCTCTCTCTCTCTCTCTCTCTCTCCCCTCTCTCTCTCTCTCTCTCTAGCTTGTATGTGGATTTACTAGCTTGTTAGTATCGAATTTCAAATCTTCCCACGGTCCCCCAAGTCCCTGAAATCCTTTTTTGATATCCGTGCTTCTCTAGTATCACCGAAACGTTACTAAGATTCTCTCTCTCTCTCTCTCTCTCTCTCTCTCTCTCTCTCTCTCTCTCTCTCTCTCCTCTCTCTCTCTCTCTCTCTCTCTCTCTCTCTCTCTCTCCTTAATATGTTTTCATTTTAAAAGTATCCGTCAACAATCTGCAAAGTTGATCAATGGTATCTAGGAAACGTTTTCATAAGTTACTGATAGAAAGAATTTTAAATAGAACTGATGGTTATATCCTTCCCAGAATATAAAGAAATTGATATTAATATCAATATTAATATTCCGCATCCACCTGACAACACTGAGATCACCAACAACTCTTCTTCGCTCAAGTGGTTAACTACTGCACTGTAATTGTTCAGTGGCTACTTTCCTCTTTGTAAGGGTAGAAGAATCTCTTTAGCTGTGTTAAGCAGCTCTTCTAGGAAAAGGACACAACAAAATCAAACCATTGTTCTCCAGTTTGGGTAGTGCCATAGCCTCAATACCATGGTGTTCCACTATCTTGGGGTAGAGTTCTCTTGCTTGAGGGTAAACTCAGCCACAATATTCTGTCTTATAATTTTCCTCCTATTTTTTGAAATTTTTATAGTTAATATGTAATGCTGTTTTTTTAAATATTTTATTATGATTGTTCCTTACTCCTCTTTTAGTTTATTTAGTTCCTTGTTTCCTTTCCTCACTGGGCAATTCTTCCCTGTTGGAGCTCTTGGACTTATTGCATTCTGATTTTCCAACCGGGGTTCTAGCTTACCTAGTATATATGATAATAATGATACAGGGCATATAAAATTTTTGGGGAATAATCTACGAGGAATTTAGTTCATTAGAATGAAAGGGAATGCACATGAAATAAAGAATTGTGGTTATTTAGGAGAGAGAGAGAGAGAGAGTGAGAGAGAGAGAGAGAGAGAGAGAGAGAGAGAGAGAGAGAGAGAGAGAGAGTGTGTGTACATACATTCTTTCTATTTACTACATTGGAACTCGTTTGATAGAATTTTGTTCAACTACCTTTAAATGAGAATAACATAGCAAGTAATTAATGATTCAGCTTAAAAGTTGCATCTTCTTTAATCTGACGGGGTAACATTTTTCTATACTGTTTCACATTATTTTTATTTCATTAATTCATTTTAAAGTCTCCTTTTTCTTTTCTACAGAATATGAAGGATATTAGCCACCCCATGTAATCACAGACTTATCTATGTGTCAATCAGGATTAGTAGGTTGGCCAGGGCACCAGCCGCCCGTTGAGATACTACCACTAGAGAGTTATTGAATCCTTTGACTGGCCAGACAGTAATGCATTGGATCCCTCTCTCTGGTTAAGGCTTATTTTTTCTTTGCCTACACATACACCGAATAGTCTGGCCTATTCTTTACAGATTCTCGTCTTTCCTCATACACCTGACAACAATGAGATTACTAAACACTTCTTCACCCAAGGGGTTAATTACTGCACTGTAATTGTTCATTGTACTTTCCTCTTGTTTTAACATAACAATTAATCCCTGAAAGTTTCACTACTTTATGAGTAGAATTGTGACCAGGAACATGTTCACAAACAAACAAACGGACAATCAGGGTCGAAAACATAACCTCCTCCTTACTTCGTTGGCGGAGGTAATAATAACAATAACAATAATAAGTAAAACTGTGACCAGGAACATGTTCACAAACAAACAAACGGACAAACAGGGGCGAAAACATAACCTCCTACCAACTTCGTGGGCGGAGGTAATAATAACAATAACAATAATAAGTAAAACTGTGACCAGGAACATGTTCACAAACAAACAAACGGAAAAACAGGGGCGAAAACATAACCTCCTCCCAACTTCGTTGGCGGAGGTAATAATAACAATAACAATAATAACAACCCCTTACCATAATCGACTGCCACTGTTTCCTCCGCATATGTCCTATTTCTTGCTCCCCCTTCTTCACCCAAAATCCCAACCGCGGAGAGAGCCTGGGGACAGGGATTGGGTGTTGGGGGTTGGGGGGGGGGGAGAGCGTTCTGACACGTGTATGTAATTAATGGGACAATGAGGCCATATATCTTAGCCTCTTCGCCTCCGAGTCTCGCTTCATTTTGATACCAGTCAAACAGACTCAGGAGCCAAATTAGTCATCGGCATTGCTTGGCACAAGGAAATTGCCTTTTGGTTTGTAATTCTTCTTTGATAGACGTGTTCTTGTAGTGTGTATGCATTGTTGAAAAATGCATTGAGCTAAGATTTGGGGGGTTTGGGGGAGCCTATAGGTCTATCTGTTGAGTCATCAGCAGCCATTGCCTGGTCTTCCCTGGTCCTACTTGGATGGAGAGGGGGCTTGGGCGCTGATCATATAATACATTTGGTCAGTCTCTAGGGCATTTTCCAGCTGGCTAGGGCAATGTCGCTGTCCCTTGCCTCTGCCATTCATGAGTGACCTTTAAACCTTTAGGCCGGGAGCACACTAGCGACTCTGTGGCGCCACAA
>NC_090763.1:46011747-46014247 GCF_036898095.1 Palaemon carinicauda
TGAAGCTCTATTAGGACTGCGTGAAAAGAGAGAGAGAGAGAGAGAGAGAGAGAGAGAGAGAGAGAGAGAGAGAGAGAGAGAGAGAGAGAGATGAAGTATCGAAGAATACGAAGTTAGAGAGTGAAGCTCTATTAGGACTGCGTGAAGAGAGAGAGAGGAGAGAGAGAGAGAGAGAGAGAGAGAGAGAGAGATGAAGTATCGGAGAATATGAAGAAGTTAGAGAGTGAAGCTCTATTATAATAATAATAATAATAATAATAATTCTTTATTTCCAATATTTACATTGGGTATTCATAAAATATAAGGCTACAATTAGTAAAGTCATCTTACAAACAGTTCAAATATTTGTTATTTTAGACATACAAAAGTTGTTATAAGAATCAATAAATCGGCTAAAACTTTGTAATTGAAATAATTCATCAGTAATAAAAGAATATAATGAAATCAGAAAGTATTTACTTAGAATATAGTGAGTAAAAAAACACTTGCCGAATAATGAAATACATTGTCATAGACCACATAAGTTGTGTTAAAAACAAGTCATGTACAAATCATATTAAAATAACACATAGTAATCAAATATGCATACTAGATTATAAGGAAATCTTAATTTGTAAATAAAAGCCATCTTATCCATAAATATTATCTAAAACTAATTCCAACATCTATCGAAGTACAGTAGTGCCTTCAAAAGCACTTTTTAATAAGGCAATTAAGCATAACATTCTTACATTAATCGGGACCATTTAAGATTAGTTTCTTTAAGTTTACATTAAAAGCAGCGAGAGAGGATTTTTGTTTAATTGTGCCAGGTACTTTATTGTATAATGCTGGGCCTCGAACTCTAAACTGGCGGGAGCCTATCTCTGTTTTCGCCCTTTCTACATATAGATTTTCCTGCTGTCGAGTAGAAACCCCATTAACTGCGTGTACTGTTGGAAAATCGTATAACCATTCAGGAGTTATTTTACGTATTGTTTTGAATACCAAATTACAGACATCTATGGTATATTTGTCTTTTATCTTTAACCATTAGGACTGCGTGAAGGGAGAGAGAGAGAGAGAGAGAGAGAGAGAGGAGAGAGAGAGAGAGAGAGAGAGAGAGAGAGAGAGAGAGAGAGATAAGTTATTGGAGAATATGCAGAGGTGAAAGAGTGTGTATATATTATGATGAGTGAATGGAGAGAAGACTCGATAATATGAGGATAAAGAATAACAAATAGAAGGGAATGAGAGCGGATTAGGTGACAAATGAAGACAAAAATAAGGTGAAAATTTATATACATTCTGATGAAAAAGGAAGTGAAACAGTATAGAGGAAAGGGAGATATATAGAGAAAACGAGAGAAAATAATATATAAGGAGAGAGAGAGGAGAGAGAGAGAGAGAGAGAGAGAGAGAGAGAGAGAGAGAGAGAGAGAGAGAGAGAGAGAGAGAGGGATGTTGAATGATGATTCATAGAATGTGGAATTAAAATGCATAAAATGGAGAAGAGAGAATAGGAAGAATAGTGGAAAACAAAAATTGATGATATATACATAAGTAGGAGAAGGAGAAATTGGGAGGTAGAAGTAAATTATGTAAGAAATGAGAAGAAAGTAGAAGAGGAGGAAAAGGGGTGAAATAAAAGATGTAAATAATATGTTGTAGATAATTCAGAAAGATATAAAAGCAACACATTTTAACGAGAAATGATTCCATAGTAAGCTAGTTATCACGTTTTCGTTTTCATACAACAAGAAAAATATATTATTTTCTATTTCATGGTGAATGTATTTTGAGAAAATCTCATCTCATAGCAGTCCATTGTCACCGATGACATTTAAAGTTCCTCTATTGTGATGTAATGCTGAGAAACTATGCGTTTGCATTGCGACATTTTCAATGTGAGATGAAGGCTTGAGAGGGGTTCTAAATTTAGGAACATGACAGACGGCAGGGAGAATACTAGACAAGCTACAGACGGCAGGGAGAATACTAGACAAGCTACAGACGGCAGGGAGAATACTAGACAAGCTACAGACGGCAGGGAGAATACTAGACAAGCTACAGACGGCAGGGAGAATACTAGACAAGCTACAGACGGCAGGGAGAATACTAGACAAGCTACAGACGGCAGGGATAATATTAGACAAGCTACAGACGGCAGGGAGAACACTAGACAAGCTACAGACGGCAGGGAGAATACTAGACAAGCTACAGACGGCAGGGAGAACACTAGACAAGCTACAGACGGCAGGGAGAATACTAGACAAGCTACAGACGGCAGGGAGAATACTAGACAAGCTACAGACGGCAGGGAGAATACTAGACAAGCTACAGACGGCAGGGAGAATACTAGACAAGCTACAGACGGCAGGGATAATATTAGACAAGCTACAGACGGCAGGGAGAACACTAGACAAGCTACAGACGGCAGGGAGAATACTAGACAAGCTACAGACGGCAGGGCGAACACTAGACAAGCTACAGACGGCAGGGAGAATACTAGACAAGCTAC
>NC_090763.1:46019247-46021747 GCF_036898095.1 Palaemon carinicauda
CGATAAATGTCAGAATAATGGAAAAACGAAAGGAATTTAACTGCATTGCCAGACGTACAAATACTCGGTCTCTCCCCATCCCTCGGGAGGAAAGAGAAGGAGTTGTCATACCCTGGTAAGAGGGGATACCCTGAGAGGTACAGTTAGAATCTAAAGAACGCCGACACTCGGGGGGAAATCACCGTCAGATGTTTCTAGTGTTTCCATGACAAAACAGAGAAGGTGTTGCTCTTCTTACTACTTCTACGAAATGGGCGGAGCCTTCTCCAACCTTAGCGAATCAAAGACAGCAAAGAGGTGTTTTTGCTAGTGAAAGCATTAAAATTTTACAAATTATTTTGCCATAATTCATTCTGTTTTATCATTTGACATTTCGAATATCCACTGCAAATACTGAATACACACACACACACACACACACACACACATATATATATATATATATATATATATATATATATATATATATATATATATATATGTATGAATACACATATATATATGTGTGTATGTGTGTGTATGTGTGTATCATGAATCCGCAAAATCATGTAGAAATTATTTTAGTATCGCAGCTAAACAATTCCTTCCGTTAACGGCTACATTAGATTATTTCGACATAAGTCTTGTTCAAGTCACCGATGAAAGAAAAAGTACTTTCAGATATGGTTTGATATACAATAATGATAAAAAAAAAGCACCATACGTGAGTTATACCGTCCTAAATGACATTCAGAGAGAGAGAGAGAGAGAGAGAGAGAGAGAGAGAGAGGAGAGAGAGAGAGAGAGAGGGAGAGAGAGAGAGAGAGAGAGAGAGAGAGAGAGAGAGAAATTCGGCCTGTATACATCGTTTTTAATATATTTGTAGTACGTTAGTCAAAATTCGCCAGTAACTTTTTGAGTTGAGTTGGTGACAAACAAATAGACAGAGGTGAAAACATGACCTCTTTGGCGGAGGTATTAATAATAATAATAATAATAATAATAATAATAATAATTGAACCAAAACGTAAATTTTGAGAGTTCTGACGAGGTGAATATTGGCCTGCGCACTGAGCCCTTTTATAATTTGGAATTGCAAAATATTTCTTTGGATTTATTAAACAGACGGGGCGTAACTCACGTAATTAGTTCTTCTTACCTTCTATATTCCTGGAATTTATCCATTTTTCCAAACCTACCGAAATCTTGTAACCCTTCCAGAAACCACATTATTTCTTCCATTCTTGCCTGTTTGTCTTTCAACAATTCTAACTCTTAATGAGATAAAGATTCACTTCACGAACATCATGTTTCGAGAGAATGGAACTTGTAATGTTTCTCGAGATGATATTTATTGTGAATATTAGTTTTATGTAAGTGGGCGATATAAACTCGACGCTATCTTTTATCATTTATTAGAGAGAGAGAGAGAGAGAGAGAGGAGAGAGAGAGAGAGAGAGAGAGAGAGAGAGAGAGAGAGAGAGGTTGGTGAAGAAGTGAAAAAGGGTGAAAGAGTCCGAGAGAGCGAGAAGGGATGAGAGCGAGAAGGAGTGGGTGAGAGAGAGAATATTGAGAGTCAAGGAAGATTGGGGGCCAAGATGTTCATTTCATACCAGTTATGTTACAGATGAACTCTTTATGATTAGTTGGTAGCTTGACTCCGCGTTATCCATTTCAGTGTTAAAATTACAAACTTCCTTTCTAACTAAGCTGATATTATCTAGTCACTGATAATCTGTTGCACTATGTCTTTATAGTGCGATTTGCCAGCGGGAAGGGGGGAGCCCTGCCCTGCAAGCGGGAAGGGGGGAGCCCCCTCCTGCCAGCGGGAAGGGGGTAGCCCTGCCCAGCCAGCGGGAAGGGGGAGCCCCCCTGCCAGCGGGATGGGGGGAGCCCTGCCCTGCCAGCGGGAAGGGGGGGAGATCCGCCCTGCCAGTGGGAAGGGGGGAGATCCGCCCTGCCAGCGGGAAGGGGGTAGATCTGCCCTGCCAGCGGGAAGGGGGGAGCCCCACCCTGCCAGCGGGAAGGGGGGAGCCCCGCCCTGCCAGCGGGAAGGGGGGAGATTCGCCCTGCCAGCGGGAAGGGGGGGAGATCCGCCCTGCCAGCGGGAAGGGGGGAGATCCACCCTGCCAGCGGGAAGGGGGGAGCCCCGCCCTGCCAGCGGGAAGGGGGGAGATCCGCCCTGCCAGCGGGAAGGGGGAGATCCGCCCTGCCAGCGGGAAGGGGGGAGATCCGCCCTGCCAGCGGGAAGGGGGGAGATCCGCCCTGCCAGCGGGAAGGGGGGAGATCCGCCCTGCCAGCGGGAAGGGGGGAGATCCGCCCTGCCAGCGGGAAGGGGGGAGCCCCGCCCTGCCAGCGGGAAGGGGGGAGCCCCGCCCTGCCAGCGGGAAGGGGGGAGATCCGCCCTGCCAGCGGGAAGGGGGGAGATCCGCCCTGCCAGCGGGAAGGGGGAGCCCCGCCCTGCCAGCGGAAGGGGGGGAGATCCGCTCTGCCAGTGGGAAGGGGGGAGATCCGCCCTGCC
>NC_090763.1:46031747-46034247 GCF_036898095.1 Palaemon carinicauda
AGATGGTCCTATAGTCCATTTCTTTTAGCGATGCATATTTGCACCGACTCGCGGCGGTGCCCTTTTAGCTCGGAAAAGTTTCCGGATCGCTGATTGATTAGAGTCTAATCAATCAGCGATCTGGAAACTTTTCCGAGCTAAAAGGGCACCGCCGCGAGTCGGTGCAAATATGCATCGCTAAAAGAAATGGACTATAGTATTAACCTATGGATAGGAAATTTGGAGCCTTACTAAAGCCTTAAAAAACAAGCTAGTTACAACTCAAGTGCTATGAATGAAATAGTGATGGGATTAACACGAAGAGGAAGAAAAGAGCAACATGGATAGGAACAAAGAGCTAAGTAAAGTACTGGATATTCTAACAATATGTGAGGAAAAGCAATCCTCTCCATCTCTTCTCTTGATATTATTTTCATTTTTATCCTTTAAAGCAAATATCTGTTGAAAAGTTCCAAGAATTCTTTTCATTACTTTGATGCTGCTTCCTTTCTTTAGTGTGGCCTCAATTTTGGTTTGATTGTGTTCACTATAGTCCATTTCTTTTAGCGATGCATATTTGCACCGACTCGCAGCGGTGCCCTTTTAGCTCGGAAAAGTTTCCTGATCGCTGATTGGTTAGAATGATCTTGTCCAACCAATCAGCGATCCGGAAACTTTTCCGAGCTAAAAGGGCACCGCCGCGAGTCGGTGCAAATATGCATCGATAAAAGAAATGGACTATAGTATCTTGGGTTTTTAGTTTGTTTATTGCTTGGGATAGTTCTGCTAATTCTATTTCATCTCTGCGATTTTATCCTCGTTTCTAATAATTTCTATATTAGATTATTGGTCTTTTTTTAATAGTTTTCCTTAATCTTGTCCAGGAACATCTTCCACCTATCTCTTGTGCTGATTCCAATACAAATTTTGTGAAATTACATTTCTTATTTATTTGCTCCCATAGGCTATACCAAATCACACATCCCTTGCTCACAAGGTTGGTGAGGTTGTAGATACTACGAACTATCGAGCCTAAGGGCGTCTCGAACCCCCGTTCAACAGATTGCCGGCAATGGGTGTTCCTAATAGGTTACCTATCCCCAGTTGATGCTTCATCCTTAGGGAAGCTCCAAAAGATTCCTTCTCAAAAGACTAACCCACAAGGTAGAGGGATCCTTCCGGGTGTGACGCTTAGAGCTAAAAACCTATCCCCAGTTGATGCTTCATCCTTAGGGAAGCTCCAAAAGATTCCTTCTCAAAATACTAACCCACAAGGTAGAGGGATCCTTCCGGGTGTGACGCTTAGAGCTAAAAACCTATCCCCAGTTGATGCTTCATCCTTAGGGAAGCTCCAAAAGATTCCTTCTCAAAAGACTAACCCACAAGGTAGAGGGATCCTTCCGGGTGTGACGCTTAGAGCTAAAAACCTATCCCCAGTTGAGGTTTCATCCTTAGGGAAGCTCCAAAAGATTCCTTCTCAAAATACTAACCCACAAGGTAGAGGGATCCTTCCGGGTGTGACGCTTAGAGCTAAAAACCTATCCCCAGTTGATGCTTCATCCTTAGGGAAGCTCCAAAAGATTCCTTCTCAAAATACTAACCCACAAGGTAGAGGGATCCTTCCGGGTGTGACGCTTAGAGCTAAAAACCTATCCCCAGTTGATGCTTCATCCTTAGGGAAGCTCCAAAAGATTCCTTCTCAAAAGACTAACCCACAAGGTAGAGGGATCCTTCCGGGTGTGACGCTTAGAGCTAAAAACCTATCCCCAGTTGAGGTTTCATCCTTAGGGAAGCTCCAAAAGATTCCTTCTCAAAATACTAACCCACAAGGTAGAGGGATCCTTCCGGGTGTGACGCTTAGAGCTAAAAACCTATCCCCAGTTGAGGTTTCATCCTTAGGGAAGCTCCAAAAGATTCCTTCTCAAAATACTAACCCACAAGGTAGAGGGATCCTTCCGGGTGTGACGCTTAGAGCTAAAACCCTATCCCCAGTTGATGCTTCATCCTTAGGGAAGCTCCAAAAGATTCCTTCTCAAAAGACTAACCCACAAGGTAGAGGGATCCTTCCGGGTGTGACGCTTAAGAGCTGAAAACCTATCCCCAGTTGATGCTTCATCCTTAGGGAAGCTCCAAAAGATTCCTTCTCGAAATTCTAACCCACAAGGTAGAGGGATCCTTCAGGGTGTTACGCTTAGAGCTAAAAACCTATCCCCAATCGATGCTTCATCCTTAGGGAAGCTCCAAAAGATTCCTTCTCGAAATTCTAACCCTCAAGGTAGAGGGATCCTTCCGGGTGTTACGCTTAGAGCTAAAAACCTATCCCCAATCGATGCTTCATCCTTAGGGAAGCTCCAAAAGATTCCTTCTCAAAAGACTAACCCACAAGGTAGAGGGATCCTTCCGGGTGTGACGCTTAGAGCTAAAAACCTATCCCCAATCGATGCTTCATCCTTAGGGAAGCTCCAAAAGATTCCTTCTCGAAATTCTAACCCTCAAGGTAGAGGGATCCTTCCGGGTGTTA